>NC_081181.1:146261764-146507785 GCF_029867415.1 Vicia villosa
ACAAAAGTGGAGAGATATGGCTGGAAGGGTTCAACCACCCTTATCTGATCGCGAACTAGTTGACATGTTCATGGGCACTTTAACTGGCCCTTTCTATAGCCATTTGCTGGGAAGTTCATCATCAGGTTTCACTGACCTGATACTGACCGGAGAACGTGTCGAAAGTGGCATTCAAAATGGAAAAATTCAAATAGGTTCCACCTCTGGTACTACAAAAAGGCCCATCAGTGGGAGAAATGAGGTCAATGCAACTCAAATTCAAAAAAGTCGCAAAAGTGAGCAGCATCAATCTGTAGGGGCAGTTCTGATCTCCGCATCTGCGCCTCAAAAAGATCAACAGCCAAAATATACGCATCGACCAGATGCACCAAGAAGAAATTTCACCAAAATCAACATGCCAATTTCTCAGGCATTGCAGCACTTGCTAAAAGCAGATCTGATCACCTTAAGAGGTCCTCCAAGGAATGTCAACACTTCCTCTATGAATTATCGCCCTGATGCGACATGTGCCTATCACTCAAACTGTGCAGGACATGACGCAGATCACTGCTGGGCCCTGAAAAATAAAATCCAAGACATGATAGATGCTGGAGAAATTGAGTTCGATCCTCCAGAAACTCCAAATGTCATCACAGCACCTATGCCAAAGCATGACAAAACTGTTAATGCTATCATAGACACAGTTTACATTTATGATGTGAACGAAGTATCAATTCCACTCCTCGAAGTCAAAAGAAAGTTCATCCAAGCTGGTTACTTTCCAGGTTGTGATCCCGACTGCTTTTATTGCTCACGCCAACCCAATGGTTGTGAAAATCTAAAGATGGGAATTCAAAAACACATGGATCGCCGTATCATTATGTTTGAGAGGCTCCCTTCTATGGACATGTTGGGCAAAGTCTTTGCCAACGGGATAAGAATGGAAGACGTCTCAGCGATCTCCAGCTTACCATTCAAAATCTCTACCAAGGCTCCATTCAAACTTTCTGCTACACTCAAAGTGGCATCAGTAGTCATTGCTAGACCAACTCCATTTCCATACTCCTCAGACAAAGCTGTCCCATGGGGATATGACACTAATGTTTACATTCATGGAGTTAAGCAGGATCCCTCGACTAAAGAGGACGCAACACTAACTACTTCAGCTGTAAGTAACATTGCAGGCACTAGCAAGATCACGAGAAGTGGAAGAATCTTTTCACCAGAAATTTCTCCAAATATTGCTGCTAGTCCAATCCAGGTTCCAATTCCTATTCCAGATATCAACACTCGAGGCAAAGAGCCACTGATCGAACCAGTTCAAAATCCGGTAGAGATCACTGCTGAGGATCCATCAAAGCAAGAGATGGACGAAATATTGAAAATCATCTGCAAAAGTGATTACAATATTGTCGAACAACTGGGGCATACTGCTTCAAAAATCTCAATGTTATCTCTGCTAAAATATTCAGAAGCTCATGCTAAAGCTCTAATGAAGTTCCTTCAAGCTGCGCATGTGCCTCAAGAAATCCCAATCGACCAATTTGAGAATTGTGTCGCCAGTCTTACAGTGCCCAATGGTCTTGGTTTCTCTGATGTGGATCTAACTCCTGCTGGAAGAAATCACAACAAGGCCCTGCACATCTCTATCGAATGCAACGGCACCACTCTGTCTCATGTGCTAATAGACAATGGTTCCTCTCTAAACGTGTTACCAAAGGTAATACTGGAAAAACTTGACTTCAAAGGAGTTGTGCTACAACCAAGTGATGTGGTTGTAAGAGCCTTCGATGGGTCAACAAGAACGGTGTACGGAGAAGTTAAGCTCCCAATCAGAGTGGGCTCTCAAACTTTCGATGTTATCTTTTCCGTAATAGACGTTCTTCCAACATACTCCTGTTTACTAGAACGCCCTTGGATACATGGGGCAAACGCTGTAACTTCTACCCTGCATCAGAAGTTAAAATACCCAGTAAAAGGAAAGGTTGTCACAGTCTATGGCGAAGAAGAATATATGGTCAGTCACTTGAGCAACGACAAGTATGTTGAGATGGAGGGCGAATCCATCGAAACTCCGTATCAAGCTTTTGAGGTTGTATCTCCAGATATCTCTACCACCAAGCATATTCCTGCTACTCCAGCTACAACTATGGCTTCTCTCAAAGATGCCAAAGCCATGATTGAACAGGGTGATCGCACAGTATGGGGACAACTCCCTGATATACCCTACAAGTCCGACAAGCTAGGTCTGGGCTATAATGGTGAAAATCAAAAGAATGATCAAAATCCTCGCTCTGAAGGGTTAATATCACACTTCGCCAGCCAAGAAGTAAACGCCATTGATGATGAAGGGACATACTTGAACCACATCATTCAGCCATATCCAGACGAAATTCCACCCATTACCATGGGAATGTGGGATGCTGTGGGAGGACCAAATGACGGTTACAACTACCAGTATATCACACCTCAGAATTCTTACATTGCTCTGGAAGATCTTACTCCAACAGAAGAGGGTAATCAAAATGACGGAAGTATCACAAGTCCCGTCACTCAGCAATATCAAAATCCACCCAAAGAAGTATGGGACACGCTAGGAGAACCCAGCGGCAAATACGACTATATGGTGAAATATTCCGCTCCTCCGAGCTTTTCAACTCCCATCAAAGACATTGTCCCGACTGGATGGGACGAACAGTACGACGACAACTTCGCTCTTGAAAAAGCCAGGAAGATGCCAAACAACGAAGGTTATTTTCTGTCACAGTACACTCCTTATCAGGATGCACAAGTCTCTATTCAAAACATCATTCCTACTGCATGGGACGGCCTTATCGAGCATCTCGCTCAGCCAATAGAGGGACCTCCACCTGGATTCTCATATCCAACAAATCATCCAACTTATCCTGAGGAATTACCTACGCATTTTCCCACTAGCGGAATCAATGCTACGGAAGACGAAAAGAACAACTGCAACTGGAACAGCTGGGTGCTCCCTGCTAACAACGGTGGATTGAACAACTGGAAAGCAGAGGATGTGATCTCCTTTGATCAGGAGTAAATGCCATTTCCTGTTTTCTTTGTGTATATTGTGCAAAGATAAAAGTGGTTCCTGAACAATCGAACCATGAGCTTGAAAGCCGTGTGCCTTAGCACAACGGTCCTTCTATAAAAAGGGTTTGTCATATCATGATTATGTGCATTCAATAAAATCATGGGATGCTTGCATGTTCAAAATTTTGTGATCCTTTTTCTTTCTTTATTCGCTTTCAAATAGCTATGTTTTTCTCTTCATACACACTCACATATCTACCATGCAGATTCACATACACGCTGGATCCAGTCAATAACGACTCTGCTATTGCCCGTCATGATTTTGAAAATCCGATCTACCAAACTGAGGACGAAAGTGAGGAAGATTGTGAAGTGCCAAGAGAAATTGCAAGACTTCTAGAACAAGAAGAAAAAGCCATACAGCCTCATGAGGAGCCGATTGAGGTCATCAACTTGGGCAGTGACGAAGAAAAGAAAGAGGTCAGAATTGGGGCTGACTTAGAAAACAGTGTCAAGCAAAGACTGATTCAATTGTTGCAAGACTACGCCGAGATATTCGCCTGGTCTTATCAAGATATGCCTGGCCTTGACACGGACATTGTAGTTCATCGCCTGCCAATCAAAGAAGGAAGCACTCCGGTCAAACAGAGACTGCGAAGGAGTAAGCCTGATATGTCAAAAAAGATCAAAGACGAGGTTGAAAAACAATTCAATGCCGGATTCCTAAAAGTTGTAAGTTATCCTCCTTGGATAGCTAACATCGTGCCTGTACCCAAAAAAGACGGGAAAGTCAGAATGTGTGTAGACTACAGAGATCTGAACCGGGCAAGCCCTAAAGATGATTTCCCTTTACCGCACATCGATGTACTAGTTGACAATACCGCACAATGCAAGGTATTCTCCTTTATGGACGGATTCTCAGGGTACAATCAAATCAAGATGGCACCCGAAGACATGGAAAAAACAACCTTCACAACTCCCTGGGGAACCTTTTGTTACAAAGTAATGCCCTTTGGTCTAAAAAATGCTGGAGCTACCTACCAACGAGCAATGGTAACACTATTTCATGATATGATTCATCAGGAAATAGAGGTGTATGTCGATGACATGATCGCAAAATCCAACACCGAAGAAGAACATTTGAGTCATTTACACAAGCTGTTTGACAGACTCAAGAAATACAGATTGCGACTGAACCCGAACAAGTGTACCTTTGGAGTAAGATCCGGTAAACTCTTAGGTTTCATCGTCAGCAGTAAAGGTATTGAGGTTGATCCTGCCAAGGTCAAAGCCATTCAAGAAATGCCTATACCCCGTACCGAGAAACAAGTCAGAGGATTCTTGGGACGTCTAAACTACATAGCCAGATTCATTGCCCATATGACTCCTACTTGTGTGCCAATCTTCAAATTACTGAAGAAAGATCAAGTGGAAAGATGGAATGACAAATGCCAGTTAGCCTTTGATAAAATCAAAGAATACCTTCAAAAACCGCCAATCTTGTTACCTCCTGTGGAAGGCAGACCTCTGATAATGTACCTAACTGTGTTAGAAGATTCAATGGGGTGTGTACTCGGACAACATGACGATTCCGGTCGAAAGGAGCACGCAATCTACTATCTTAGCAAAAAGTTTACCGATTGTGAAACAAGATACTCACTACTCGAAAAAACTTGCTGTGCCTTAGCATGGGCGGCTCGCCGACTAAGACAGTATATGCTAAATCACACCACTTTCCTGATCTCCAAGATGGATCCAATCAAATACGTGTTCGAAAAACCTGCTCTCTCTGGAAGGATTGCAAGATGGCAAATGATCCTAACAGAATATGACATTCAATACACTTCGCAAAAAGCAATCAAAGGAAGTGTGGTAGCTGATCATTTAGCTCATCAAGCAGTAGATGATTATCAGGCATTGAACTTTGACTTCCCAGACGAAGACATTATGCTAGTCAATGACTACAAACAACCAGGATCCCGATGGACTATGGTTTTTGACGGAGCTTCTAATGCGCTCGGCAATGGCATCGGAGCTGTGATCATTTCCCCCACAGGAGGTCATACACCCTTCACCGCCAGATTGTGTTTCAATTGCACCAACAATATAGCCGAATACGAAGCATGCATTCTGGGTCTCAAAGCTGCAATTGATCTAAAAATCAAATTCCTTGAAGTCTACGGAGACTCGGCCTTGGTAATCTACCAAGTCAAAGGGGAATGGGACACAAAGCACCCAAATCTAATTCCATACAAAGAACATGTGTTGAGTTTGATTCCTTACTTCGAGGAGATCACTTTCGAACACATCCCACGCGAAGAAAATCAACTAGCTGATGCCTTAGCTACCATGTCATCCATGTTCAAAGTCAATTGGGACGACGAAGCTCCTATGATCACCATTTACAGGCAAGACGAACCAGCCTATTGCAATGAGATCGATACCAAACAAATGGAAGACAAATCATGGTTCCATGAAATACAAAGGTATCTCGAAACCCAGGAGTACCCTGAAGGGGCATCTATTAACGACAGAAAGTTTCTAAGGAGATTTGCCTCCAAATTCTTCCTAAGCAATGGAACTTTGTACAAGCGCAACCATGACTCGACTTTACTTCGTTGCGTAAACAAGAAGGAAGCAGAACAAATCATGGAAGACATACACAATGGTACCTTCGGTACTCATTCCAACGGACATACAATGGCTAAAAAGATCTTGAGAGCAGGTTACTACTGGTCTACCATGGAGACAGATTGCCATCATCATTCCAAAACTTGTCACAAATGCCAGATATATGCCGACAAAGTGCATGTACCTCCAGTTCCATTAAACGTTCTGACGGCTCCTTGGCCTTTCGCAATGTGGGGTATTGATATGATTGGAGAAATCAAACCTACTGCTTCCAACGGACATCGCTTTATCCTGGTCGCTATTGACTACTTCACAAAGTGGGTAGAGGCAGCTTCATATGCTTCTGTCACCAAGAATGTGGTAGCCAGGTTTATCAAGCACAATCTCATTTGTCGGTACGGCATCCCCGAAAGGATCATCACTGACAATGGCACGAATCTAAACAACAAAATGATTACTGAACTCTGCACGCAGTTCCAGATCAAACATCATAATTCTTCTCCATATCGACCAAAGATGAACGGCGCTGTCGAAGCCGCCAACAAAAACATCAAGAAAATCATACAAAAGATGACAGTAACCTACAAAGACTGGCATGAGATGTTACCTTTTGCTCTTCATGGTTATCGCACATCTGCGCGTACTTCAACAGGGGCAACTCCATTCTCGTTAGTCTACGGTATGGAAGCAGTTCTCCCAATCGAAATCCAGATTCCTTCCTTAAGGATCATGAAAGAAGCCGATCTAGACGAAGACGATTGGATTCAAACTCGATTCGACCAAATACACTTGATCGATGAGAAAAGACTTGCAGCTATCTGTCATGGCCAGCTATACCAAAAGCGCATGATCAAAGCATTCAACAAGAAAGTCAAAAGTCAAGCATACCAAACTGGTGGCTTGGTTATCAAACGCATCATCTTACCACAAGGTGATCCCAGAGGCAAATGGACCCCCACCTACGAGGGACCATTCATAATCAAGAAAATATTCTCCGGCGGTGCCATGTTGCTTACCACCATGGATGGCGAGGATTTCCCACACCCTGTGAATGCGGACATAGTCAAAAAGTACTTTGCTTAAAAAAAAAAATACAGCTCGCTAAGTTGAAAACCTGAAAGGGCAACTTAGGCAAAAATGAGCGTCTCGGTGGATTGAAAACCCGAAAGGGCGATCCAGGCAAAAATTAGAGACAAAACAAATACAATCCCGGTAGGCTGAAAACCTGAAAGGGCAGCCTAGGCAAAAATTAGGGAATAAAGCATACAACTATGTCCCGCTCAGCTGCCTACTCACCGACAAGGTTCAACACCTCAAAGACACCGATCAGTCCAATCACTTTCTTCCAACAAGTGAGGGATGAGATGCTCGAAGACAGATTGGCAATAGCAGAATTGAAACTTGACTGGATCGTTCTCACATAGCTATTTCTTTTCATAAATACTTTTCAAAACTTTCTGACAATTTCCTACTTCTAGGATTGTTGTCTCCCTATACTAATCCGCCTATCACGGCACCTTTTCAAAAATCAATGCAGCTTATAACTAACATTTTCATTTTTTCTGTTTTGAATACGCGAGCATCCCAATGATATTTTGAATGAACATATGCATTTGAATATGATTGATGTTTACCAGGAAAAACAGGAATAGCATTCCGGACATGTCCCAATTATTTGGACATTATCCTAAACCAGCATCAGAAGGAAGTTTCCCCAACGGAGACACATTCCTCAACAAATCCCTCAAAAAGATTTTTCTTTCGAAAGAAGTCTTATTCCCCAGCAGGGTTGTTCCAGATTACTGTCTTCAGAAGGTGTGATCTCCGCACCCAAACTTGGTCAGATAGTGCATCGGAGGATTATGCATCTTCCTCATTCCCACTCCAAAGGGCGTCACAGTCCGAACTCTCAAAACTACTGTTCATCCCCGAGCAGTAATCAAAGATCCTTCAATAGAACATCCTGGTTCTCAAAGAATTTCCCCAACCCAGGGTACTCAAGCGAGACAGAAGATCATCAACAACCACGATGCCTTCACTTCCAAATGGCTAGCAGGGATTTATTTTCCCAATCACAATGCCTTCATTTCTTGACGACTAAGCTGGGATTTATTTTCCCAATCAGGAGCTTGACACGCTCTAAGCTGCATAAACCATGCATCACATTCACACTCATATTCACATTCACAATCATGCATCATACGCATATTCATACACAACATAACTTGCATATTTCTCCTCTAGCTCGAGGATCTCATATCATACATGCATCATAGACATCGCATATTATTAACTTGATTTTTCAGGTAGACAGATGTCTTCAGCAAAGATGTTCTCACTCACATGCAGTGTTCATCCTGAATCTTATTCAGACAAGCAGTCCTTTCAGATACAATCAAACCAAAGATTCACTCTGAAGAACTCTCATTCTCAACTCATTTATCATCTAACATTGCTAGTCTAAGGCGAAACCTCAGACGGTTCCAGAACGATCTAACATTGCAGATCTAAAGTGATACCTCAAACGGTTCCACAATGATCAACTTTCAAATCCTTCATCAAGATATAATCAACAGATTCATTCTGATGAACAAACCATCAACACATTGTCCAGGTGGCATCCGAAAGCCCATCTCAGGTAATGTTTCAATCTGCCAACAACATTTCACAGACAACATTCAAATGCAACTTCCAACATCTCTGCTGATCAAGGTAAGTGCAAATTTTCAGGGCATCTATTTATTCAATCATCTTCTACCCTCAGATTTCAGACAATCTCTTCAGGTTTAAGAAGATTGAATAGGGGCAACTGTTATACCCCAAAATTTGCCCACTTCTTTTTTCAGGAAAGTTTCAATATGAAAATTAAGAGTCTCATATAAACATGGATTTTTTCAAAATATCCTGACATATGAAGAACTTGGTTTTCAGAATTTTTCTTACACAGTAACTTGGCTTACAGTGGAATTTATTCTTACGCAAACGCCAAATACTGTTCTTTACTTCACAAATACTATTTATTTATTTTACAGATAAATAGTACTAACACAGTTCATGCAGGGTTAAATCTTTTTGCAGGCGCAAAAGCAGGAAACTCACACTGTACTGGTAACAATTGTTTTTGTTTTCCCACTAACTTTTGTGCTATATTCCATTATTTTCAAAATCTTTTCAAATCTATCCTTTCAAATTCAAATCTCAACTTTATTCTATCCATCTCTCTTTTCCCAACAATACCTTACACTTTCTTTCAAATCTCACTACCACTCAAATTTCCTTTTGTACGGAATCACATCATTCCCCAACGTCTCTATCATCTTTCCATTCTATAAATACCTCTCATTCTTCCCACAAATCTCACATCAAATTCTAAATCATCTTTCAAATTCCTACCTCATAATCCATCATTTCTTCTTCCCTAGCAAAAATGGCAAAATGGATAGAAACACTGCTTCTTACAGTCGTCACCATTGCTACGGTGATCACAACTTTCTTCTGCCTACACAGTCCTGAGAAGTGTGGACCTGCAATGGTTGCACTCCCACTCCTCTACATGTTATTAATCATAGCATGGTTCGTCAACCGTCATTTTTAAAATTTGTCGTGTTTCTTATTTTCTTAAACGTACCGTTTATTCGTCGTACTTTTCAATATAGTATGTAATATTTATACTGTCAGTATTAAATGTCGTACTAGTTGTCATAATATTGCTTAATTACTAAGATAATATTTTGTGTATTTTCTGCCAGTCAAATATTTCTATTTCTGTGCATTAAATAATTTTCAGGTTATTATCGGTAATTTTGCCCGCATACCGTAAATATCAGTTATTTATTATGTTTCTGTTTTCTAACAAGTCATGTAAATAAATTTTCATGCTTCACACCAAACAAAAACAAAAATAACAACAAAAAAAAAAGAAAATTAACTTTGACGGTTGATTTTTCACTTTAACTGCTGCTTCAGTACACGAACAGTCGGTTGACAGACAAACTGCAGACAGTACAATTCACAGTGATTTGTACAATCAATCAAATCAATCATTCACAATTCAAATTTCCAAGATTTTTGTGTTAGAAGTCTTCTGAATATCACATGATTAGCAGAAACTCAACACTGCACAAAAATCAGGTACGCTTAACTGCCTCCTATACAGACAGTCCCTAATCAGGGTTTTTCTTGTTTTAACAGGAGCAACAAGTTTTGAGAGCTCAAATGGATTTCATATACATCCATACATCTCAAAGTACCATCATACAAATTTTCAAACTTCAATTCACTCAGACGCACCGTCAGCAGCTCAAACAGTCAACAGACGACCCGTTTGACCAAAAAAGTCAACTGACAGTCAAAAATGAAATTTTTTGTCAAAGTCCATATTTTGTCAAAGGATTCAACATTTGATCATTGGATGATCACAATTCATCAAGGAAAGATCAAAAATCAACAAAACCCTAAGATTCAAAATTAGGGTTTTTGCCTGAAAAGTCAACTCAACTTTGACTGATCATAACTCTCTCATCCTTCATCCAAAAAATGTCAACCAAAGCTCATTTTGAAGGAAATTCAATTATCTTTCAAATGCAATTGATCCCATGGTCATAGCATTCACCATTTGAAAAATATGGCCAAAGACATTACAGGTCATTTTCAAAGTCAACAAAAAAGACACTTTTTTCAAATGGACACACAAGGAGAACCAAAAATCATTTTGATATGAGACCAAAGACATTGGTTAGAGGACTCTTTGAGGTTTCCAAAAAGTGCAAGATCTCCTTCATATGACAAAAATTGAAGGATTTACACCTTGTTGAAGTTGGCTAAATTTTGGGAAAATGCATGAAATCAACATTGCTCAAAAATGTTTTTTTTCCAAATGAGTCCAAGTTTTTATGGTCCAAACATCTTTGCCATGTTACTATGGGCCTCCCACGACCAAGACAAAGCCCACATCTTTATTGGCCATTTTTTGCATAATTTTATCTTACTTTAAGATTAAAATTAAAAGGAAAATGCATGGATAATGGTTGCTTGGCCTCCAAGTATGACTCACTTCAAGGAATCTTCATTTTTTCTGCAAGAATTGAAGAGCAAGACAAGAGCATTGAATGGAGTCAAGCTTGGTCAACAATTCAAAGATTTTTAATATTTTAAAAATCAAACTTTCAACAAAGACAACAAAGCTTCTTAGCTTGAGTTCCAAGCAACTTTGGGCTATAAAAGAAGCATCATACTTCAGCAAAAGGGGGACACACGAAATAGGGCAAGAGTATAGCAAGAAATATCACAAAAATTCTCAAAATTTGCATATACTTTGTAATTTTCAAATTCAAATTTCCAATCAATATCAATACCAATAAACACTTCTAATCATCTCCTCAAACATTATAGAGTAAGATTGAGCTCTAAATATAGACATATGAGAGTCGTATAAAGCACTTAAAGCTCTTCATGTACATATGAGTTTTATTTTCGTTTTTGTATATGCAACTAATTTCACTGCAAACTAACCACCCTAACATCCTTATGGGGACCTATATGTGTGATCTGGGCCTTAGCATGAGTGTTCCAACGTGAGGATCAGGCTCCACCATTAAAACGAGTCCATGAGTGTTTAAGCTTCATCTTCTTCGTATCCATAGCTAGGAGCTTCAAACCTTAAAACAAATGACATATTTGGATTCAGGACACTCTAATTAGTGGATCTGGGTCACTTGTTTCTATTGCTAACTCGTATTTTTTGCAGGTTCATAGGTTGTTAAAAAAACTGGAATTTTAACGTCCAAATAGGGGAGGTTAAAAACCCCCGCTATTTGAAGCTGAAAACCTCACTTCTGGAGGTTGAAGACGACCACGCGTCCAAGCGTGGTTCGTCTGACTTTTCAGCGCGCCAAGGTGGCCCTTCCCTCAAATCTTATTCGCTGGTCAATCCAGCGTGTGCCCCTGCAAAGACTTTGAATCCCCTTGGATTCAGTGTACACCATCATACCATGCACCTACAAATCTGTGCCCTTGGATCAATCTCAAAGCCAATCCAACGCCTCACACATGCAAGCTCACCATGCTCCTTCATTAACTGCCACACCAGATCAGTATCCTTATATTTTTAATTTTATTTTCTATTTTTATTTTAGTTTCTTTGATAAATTAATTAAAAATAGTTAAAAACTTCCAAAAATTCCACAAAAAATATTTTAAACTTCTAAAATAATATATTATTTTATGAAACAAAAATATTTTATTTTTCTTCAAAATTTCAATATTTTTCATAATTAATTAGTATGTATTTGTATATTTGCTTATTAATTATTTTAATTAGTCAAAAAATCAAAAAAAAAAATTGTTCTTTGTGTTAAATATTGTTTATATATCATAAACTAATTTTGTACATATTTAGGATAATTTTCTCTTTAAGTTTTAATTATTTGTGTAATTATTTGCATAATTATGTTTTGATTAACTTAAAATATCCAAAAAACAAATTTCAAAAATTCAAAAAAAAAATTAGTTTTGTTCTAAAATCAATTAACAAACATTTTGTACATATTTTTAAACTTATTTGCTAGGTTTAATCATATTTCCATCTTTTCTTTATTTTAAATTAATTAATAATGCATTAATTATATTTAAAATAAATCACAAAAATACAAAAATATGCCTTTTATTTCTTGCAATTTAAAATTCCTAGATAAATGTATAGGATGTCAAATTCATGTAAATAGGCTAGTTTACATTTCCCGCACAATCGATGTAATAGCGTAGATTTACTTTCTGCACTTTACATTTCCGCATTTTAATTTCCAGCACCCATATAAACTGCGTGTATGTCAAAGATAAAACTGAACCGTCAGATCACTAACTTCAAAGATAAATATCTGAATTCAATCACAATCACATTTGCACCTCCTAGGGTAACCCCTTTTCACTCTTTTCAAAATCAAAGTTACATTTCTACTGTTTCGAGTACAAAATCGAACCTTTTGTTTATATCCGACGAATGGATAGATTTTTAAAGGGAACAAGGGTAAAGACCTCCTAACTCAGGGTAGACCTCCTAGTTTGCTTGCTCAAAATCAAAACAAACGAAATTCTCATACACTGTTGTTTTTTTAAAACGAATTTTCCAAAAGACAATATTTTGTATACATCCAAACACGGATCATTACAAAATTAACGATCTTTTCAAAACATCTTTCGAAAGATAAACAAGCATTTGTATATATCCGCACAAGGATCATTACAAATTCTATTTGCAAAGGTATTTCAAAAACACAGGTAAAGCATTCCGAATCAATTGAAAAGTAAAGCAAATGAGCTAAGCAAACTAAAGAGCCCATGGATAACCATGGATACAAAGGGTGCTAACACCTTCCCTTTGTATAACCTACCCCCTTACCCAGAATCTCTCAAAGGTCTTTTTTCTGTTTCTTTTATAAACCTTTCCTTCATTGGATAAAATAAAAGGTCGGTGGCGACTCTGTAAACTTTTTCAAAAGTGACGCGAAAGCGTCCGATCGACAAAAAAGAGTCAGTTCACGTATCCCACCCACGGAGGGGTATGGCCCGAAAGGACGGTCCACAGGTACCAAATAATTTTGAGCCTAAAAACCCTTTGTTTCCAAAACCGTGAACCTGGCCAAGTTACAACCCTTAAAAGTCCTAATTGAAGTAGGGTTTATTTTGAAAGCGCACTCCGATGAGATAGTGTTTAACTGACTCCCATTGAAGCGTAACACATATCCATGTTGGTATCGTATGCTTGCTTTATCTTCCATATGCAAAAATCGAGGTTGTGTCAACTAGTGATCCATTCACAAGAGGTCGCAACCTCATTTCATAAATAGTTCTACAACTTCAAGACTAACATAGGCTTTGCATTAGAATCATCATTCTTAGAATTAACATTCTTTTGCATGCAAAATATATGCTTAACATCAAGGAAATTTTCAAGGATGAGAATCAATGAGCAACTTGATCATGTCAAAATACAAGAGACTTGAGAACTCCGAGGAGTAAAAGCCAATCATTTCAAATGCTGACCATCAAGGGGAAGATCCTCTAAGAACTCCGTTGGGCATGAACAGTTAATGCTTTTATTTGATTACCTTGAGGGGAAGAGTTTGAAGACTCCGTTGAGCGTGGTAAAGTTGTTTCCATGTTTGTTTGACTTCAAAACAAAGAAAGCTCGTGGACTCTAGTAAGATGTACCTAATCAGGGGCAGTTGAGTCGAGGTTTGACCTCTCAAATTCAACACATCTGGGGCAATCATGTCGATAAATCTCTTCAAGCTTTGATCAATCTGGGGCAATCATGTCGATAAATCTCTTCAAGCTTTGATCAATCTGGGGCAGTCATGTCGAGGAATATCTCTTGAGTTCGACCAATCTGGGGCAGTTACGTCGAGATTCGACAAATCTCTCCAAGGATTCTTTAGTGCAAATCCCTTCATGGGTCGTGAAGCTTGGGGCACAATCTCTTGAGTGATTTCGTTCTCTCCCCAATCATAGGAGTTCATTTCTCCTGGAAACTAGGTCTCTCCCCAAGCATAGGAATTTATTTCTCCTGAGAGTTTGATCCATTCCCTGACCATAGGAGTTTATTTCTCCTAGAATCTTGGTCTCTCCCCAAGCATAGGAATTTATTTCTCCTGAGAGTTTGATCCATTCCCTGACCATAGGAGTTTATTTCTCCTAGAATCTTGGTCTCTCCCCAAGCATGGAGTTTATTTCTCCCGAGAGTTTGTTCCATTCCTCAAGCATAGGAGTTTATTTCTCCTAGGAGTTGTCCTACTTCCCTAATCAAGGCTCCTTATCTGGATTTCTCATCCCCTACATGGTGAATCAAGGGAATCTCCTTAAGCTGAAAATCCTCCAAGCAGTGGCACATGGTGAGAAGTCAGAAATTATTCTTCAAGTCAAAGAAGGTGCATCTTACAAATCAAAGTCCAATATCTATTGGCACCTCCACATGGTCCTTAACACTAAGGGGATTCTTCCTGGTGTTTACCTCATTAATGCCTTTATTTGGCATTCTGCATATAGTGTTCACTGCATATAACATTGCATCCTCAAAAGCGTAGCATATCCGTCAAAGCGGATCATTACGCCATAGAAAAATTCAAACATGCATAACAAAGCATAAGCCAGATAATACAAATCCGCACCCAGTCAAGACAACAATACATCCCCACACAAAAAGTTGTCCTTACAAATTCCGATTGATATCTGCTACTACATTTCAAATCTCTTCCAACCACGGTGCCGATGCGAGGTATCTTCAATCTCTGATGAGTGTCTGACACAATGTCTTCTTTTGTCCCTCGATGTCGAGTCGATGTTGAGTCATAGATCGCCACGAGATCTTATTCCTTTCCAAAGTGTGGAAAATCGCACGAGATTTTCTTTCGATGTTGAGTCATAAGATCGCCACGAGATCTTATTCCCTTGTCTTCTGTTGACGAGTTGATCGCCACGAGATCTTCTTTCGATGTTGAGTCATAAGATCGCCACGAGATCTTATTCCCTTTTCTTCTGTTGACGAGTTGATCGCCACGAGATCTTCTTTCGATGTTGAGTCATAAGATCGCCACGAGATCTTATTCCCTTGTCTTCTATTGACGAGTTGATCGCCACGAGATCTTCTTTCGATGTTGAGTCATAAGATCGCCACGAGATCTTATTCCCTTTTCTTCTGTTGACGAGTTGATCGCCACGAGATCTTCTTTCGATGTTGAGTCATAGATCGCCACGAGATCTTATTCCTTTCAGTCTTGACGTTGAGTCGTAAATCGCACGAGGTCTTTTTCTTTCGATCATTGTTTCATACAACCATTCTCTTTGAAAACCCCGTGTCGGCACCGCTACCACGTTATAAGCTATCTCCATTCAAACCCATTACCCACTGTAAATTCTTCCACCAGGAAAAACAAAAATCTCTTTCCCCAGCAGATATCAAAACCAAAATAAAAATAAGGATAGCATTCATACCATCTTTTCAGGACAAATTTCTGGTACTGTGATATTTAATCTTCTTCCACCTTGAAGGTTCGAAAGACTAGCATCAATCTCACCTTCGGGTTTAAGACGATTAAATAGGGGCAGCTGTCATACCCCAAATTTGTCCTACCCCTAACTTCTAACTGGCTTAGGCTTTGCATTCATATACATACATCACTTAGGTCATAATCCATACACATGCATTCATATCATAGGTGTTATTCAAGGGCTAGCAAGAAAAAGCTCCGTTGCAAAGAATTTCTGATCAGGGAATAAGGAGACTGAGGCATAATCATGTGGTTCTATGTTCAAGGAAGTACTCCTAGATTGGGGTCTCTCTCTATCTCAAGTCGAGGCGTTGGTTGAAGGGTACTGGCTTGCAAATCATCCGGTTCTTTAAATCAGGGTCTCTTTGACGAAAGTCAACCAGTTGACTTTCTGGTCGACATTTAATCAGAAATGGTTTCTATGTGTGAAAAGCTTCTCAGGCTGGCCTTGTGGAGGGGTTTGTTTGACTGGATTTGACTGGAAGAGATTTAATCGGGAATTTCATCAATAGTCGGAAAAATCAGAACGGTTGACTTTTGGGGTCAAAATTAGAAGAATTATTCAAATATTGACTGTTGGTGGAAAATTAATCAAGGAAAGTCGAAGGATGGATAAAATCGGGAGTTCGGCAAAAGGTTGGGGAAAAATAGAAAAAATAACAAAAAGACAAAATTCCAACACTTAGAAATTTTTTTTGATGCTTTGAAGCTTGATGATCAGTCAACTTCACAGCATAATTACACGTGGCAAATGACATTTTTTGGAGGAATTCCCAACATCAAAGTTGTTCCTCTCATGGAGGAGAACAACTTTGTAGTTGGATATTTTTTCGTTTGAAGCTTGGTTAGAGAAGTATTGAAGCATGAAGTTGCTGAAAATTCATTTGATCTAGGCACAATTCAGGTCATAAGCCAAGTCATGCCCAAGCATTTTACCAAACACTTGGTATGCCAAATGTCAAGCTAGTTATTGAGCTATACAAAAAGGCTATGAGTTTAGACCTGGTACTCTTCCATTCTTTGCCATATCCTCTACACAATGAAACAAGAATCAGGCCATTTGGACAAAGAATGAATCATTTGCAAAGCTCCAAAGTCACACGTTCACACTGGTCCAAGTTAGGCATCTGGCTGGGCTTGAATCCTAGTCACGCGTGAACCTTTCATCAAACACGTGGCGCGCTGAATTCGAAGCCAGTTTTAGGACTCTACAAATATCCATTTGGATCCATCTTGATATCAAATTGTTCCTTGCCATATGCTCTTCCCAACAAGTCATGGATGGAAATCATTGAATGTGTGTGGATCAAGATATGAAAGCCTAAAGTCATGACCTGACCAAGTCGTATCCTTGCAGTGAATCTAGGCCAAAGCTTGAGTCTGCGTGCGAGATAGGATCAGCCATGCCAAGTGATGTTTGGGTGCATTTTTTGAGCAAGTTCCAGACCTCATCTTTACAACTCTCAAACATCAAAACTCATCAATCATATGCCCTCTTCATGTTGCTTTCGAGTTTGAAATGAATGGGGTCTTATGGAGGAAGATATGAGCATACAAAGTGAGGCATACGCATAGTTTTATGGCTGCAACATACAAAGACTTTCCACACCATCATGTTACTACAAGGCCCATGCACAATACTATACTGCATTCACCCTCACCTTAATACCATACACACTCACGCATGCACTATATAAAGCCGTACCCTTCACAAACCCAGGGGAACTCACTTTCCTCAACCTTCACACTCACTCTCGTTCTCTTCACTCTCTCCTTCTCTCTCTCATCTCTCCCTCTCCATAACCGATTCCTAACTACCACCTCCAACCTCCACAACAACCTCTAACAAACCACCATACCTACCTTCATCACCACCAACTACCATAGCAACCGCCTTCATCCACCACCGTTCAAACACCACTCATCACTCTTTCCTCTCTATCATCTCCATATTCATCATCATTGAACCATCATTATCATTGAACCATCATTATGGTTTCAATCATCAATCATCATCATCATTAGTTCCATACAAAGAGGTCCAAGGTTCTAACTGGTTTGAGCTTCTTAGTCGCGCATGGAAATTCTTGGAACTGCCACATCCGAGCTATCAAGATCACACAAGAGCCGAGTTTGGTTCACAGCGGAGCGAGGGAGTCGTGAATCTAATCCTCATCGCCTTCAAACAAAGAAATCTGTAGTGTAGAGCCTTGCGAAGTTTTGCTCAAGATTCTAAAGGTAAGTTCTCTAAGATTCATTCATGAAGTCTCATGTGCTCAACTGTTTGCGTGCATTGGTGGGAAAATCATTGTGTTCTCGTATCGGATCCGCTTCACGCGAAGTGTTTGCAGTTTTGACGGCTAAGTATGGTTTATGAGTTCTGTGCATATTTGTGAATGTATCAGTATGTTTAGATTTCGTTTTCCATGGCGTTCTAGTCACGTTAGGGTTCGCAAAACGCTTTCAGTTAGGGCTTTAGAGGACGTATTAGAGAAAACGAAGCTCATTTTCGCACTCAGCATTGAAAATCGAGTGGGAAGGCACCGGTGTCATGAGTTTTTGGGCAGTTTTGGCGAAGCTCCGGCGGAGGTGAGTCGGAGAAGACGACCGGAACAATGTTCCGGCGTCTGGTTCAGGTTCATGGTTGTTATCATTCAGATGCCTGCGTGGCACGTCCCTATTCGATGATTTCCCAAGCTCTTGGTAATTTTGTTTTATTATAATCATTTGATGGTGAAGTGGCGTCGTGTGACTGGCCTATGCTAAGTTTTTGTCTTTTGCAACTTAAAAATATCCTTGACCAATTGATTGTATTTCTTACCACATTGCATGTCACGTTAAATATTCAACTATAGTCTAACTAATAATCACATGCTGAGATAAAAACAAATGCAATAATAAAGTGAAATAAAATGAGTAGAAGAGTGAGCGTTGGGCCTCACACATGGGTCTGGAATATTTTCTAAATTTGCGCCCTCCTCTTTACTGATACACCTATGGCCTTATGAACCTGGGCCTGAGCGCCCTCGCTCTTCACACCCCTGAACCAAGCCCAGTTTGCTGCTTTAACAGATTTTAGTTCATTAGAATTGCTATCACACCCCCCCTCAGTTTAGGTTTTATTCTCATTTTAATTTTGTTTTCTTTTAATTTTTGCTTCATAATTCCTTTTTAGCTCAAATATAAAATGTATAAAAAATGGTTTTAGGTACTTTAGAGTGTGTAAATAATAGTCACGTTTTTTTGTTAATTTTTCTTAATTGTTTTAGTCCTCTTAATGAAACTTTTTCTTTTCACTTCCTTGTAAATAATTCTCTAATAGACTTAGGAATTGATTTTTAGTCTCGATTTTTTGTATAGAATTAATGGATGTATGTGCGCTCGTGAATATCGTTTGTTTGCTATAGTTCTCAATTTTATTTGTCGCATATTGATTTCCCTTTGCTTATTCCATGTATAGTTTCTTTTAATAAATTGTATAGTTTATCATTTTAATTTCCTTGTATAGACAACTTAGACTAGAATTTAGGAATAGTTCTCTCATCATCTTCTTTTTCTTTTCAACTTTTAAAATACTTAATAAATATCGATGAAGATCATACCATTACTATATTCCATAGTAGGAAAGAAATGATTGGGGCGTAGGCCCCGATGTATGTTCTTTCCTACTTAGCGGAGAAGAAATGATTGAGGTGTGAAGCCTCGATGTATTTCTTAACCGTTATTCAGAGAAACGATTGTGGCGTAGGCCTCGATGTGCATTCTCTAAATATTCACAAAAGAACTCCTTTTGTATTTCCTTTACTTAGCGGAGAAGAAATGATTGAGGTGTGAAGCCTCGATGTATTTCTTAACCGTTATTTAGAGAAACGATTGTGGCGTAGGCCTCGATGTGCGTTCTCTAAATATTCAAAAAAAAAAACCCTTTTTGGTATGATCTAAGTCACAAACAAATCCCCTTTAAAAAACACCAACCAAAAACACTTAAAACACTAATAAATGGTCAGATTTAAAACAAAGTAAGGAAGTGGTGCGAAGCCTTGTAGTAGGTTCTTGTCACCATGGAATTACCCTAAAAGACACAAACCAATCTCTCTTTTTCTTCTTTCTAAGGGCATGTTATCTCCGCTCTATTGCATCCTAGGCGATCCCTTATGCAAGAGCGCGAGCGTTAACTCCGCCCAACTAAAAAACACAAAAACAAACTGAAAATCTTTAGCCGAGCTACGGTAACTCTGATTCCTGAAAAGGATACGTAGGCAGCGGGGTAGGGCCCGTGCGAGTACAATTCTTTATTTTCCCTACATTTTGCATTCATTTCGCATTTAGACATAGACATAGTACACACCCTTTAGATAGAAACAAACATAGGTGGATACCATCGAGTACGATGGGCGCGAGGGGTGCTAATACCTTCCCCTTGCGTAACCGACTCCCGTACCTTGATTCTCTGGTCGCAAGACCCTGTTCCTTCCTTTGTTAGGTTTCCTGATATTCCTTTCCCTTATGGGATAAATATATTGGTGGCGACTCTGTTCTTTTTTTCGCGAGCGTGCGACAGCTGGCGACTCTGCTGGGGATGACCTAAGCAAGTCGATCCTAGCCTTTGTTTGTTTTATTGGGTGTTTATTTGCTTTATGTCTATATCTTGTATATATGTTTGCATGTTTATTTTCTGCTTGCATATCATGTTTATTTCTGCTTGCACATCATGCATATGGATTATATTCTGTGTTCCTTGGGGTCTTCTGTTCTGTTTTGCAGGTGGGGGGTTTTGTGAGGTAAAAGGCCCACTACCCAGGCCAGTGACACATAGGATTAGCGTGGATGCTCATGTTGACTCCCGTGGCCCTTGCTACGATCGAGTTCAACATGGGGTACCACAACTGGGCGGGGTTCTTTCATGGAACACTGTGTCTGGCACCCTTGCTGCCTCAAACACTTTGTACCCCATGGGAACTGTAGACCCTAGTGACCATTAGGGACCACTTGTCCGTGTCTAGACTTCATACCCGTGAGATTGGGGTGGGACAGGAAACCTTGACTCCTACATACCATTGCTTCTTCATAGTTGAGGTCGGACCTTTATTTGGTCTATTCTCCTGGTGCTTGATATTCTGGTATTCAAAAAGGGCGTCGAACCTTTGATCCTGTGACATTTGACCTGTACAGAGGTTCCACATCAGTTATTCAGAGGATTGCACAGTGGTTACTCAGATTATGTGGACCCTTGATCCCATGCTTTGCATTGCATAACATCATTCCTTCATCCACTTCATTTGTGGGGGATCCTAAAGTCAATTTCCAAAAAAAAAGAGAAAAAGAAAAAGGAAATAGAAAATCAGAAAAAAGAAAAGAAAAGATATTCTATACAAAAAAAAAAGCTTTGATTCCAAAAGAGAACAAAAAAGTGTGAAAGGACTTTAGGATCCCTTGGAAATGAAACATTGCATTCATACAATCATGCATTTCATGGTTCTCTCAGATACTTATGGGACCCTTTCTCTTCAGATTTCAAGATCAACAACAAATTTGACTTCTCACCGCCACGACTCCAAAATCAACTATGGAACAACTCCGTGAGGAAATGGATGAGATGAGGGAACAAATGGGTCATCTTATGTTGGAGATGCAAGACTTGGTCCATAATCAGGATGCACTAAAAGAAGAGAATAGTCAGTTGAAGACTCAGTTAAGCTTGGTTATGGAAATTCTAAAAACAGTACTAAGAAAGGAAGGGGATGGTGTTCCTACTGCTGCAACAGAAGTTGTTGATCCTTTCTCTTCAGTAGGATCCCTTCCCACTCATGGAATACCTCAGGAAGTGCCTCCTCAACTCCATGTGCCATTACCTCCATGCCAATCTGTTCTTCAAGGAGGCCAAATGTGTGGGAAAAAGCCTAAGATACCTCAGAGAATTCTCAATCCTATCCCGATGCCTTACGCTCAGTTACTTCCCCGTTTGCTGGAGCTTCAGTTGGTTGAGCTACGAGAATTAGCTACGCCTGAAAAGCTTCCCCCCAACTTTGATGCCAATGCTCGATGTGAGTTCCATTCTGGGGCACCTGGTCATGATATTGAGAATTGTAGGGCGCTGAAGCAGCAAATTCAAGATCTCATTGATTCAAAAGTGATTTTGTTCACCCCCGAGGGTATGTTTGTTCGAGGAAATGGGGTTCCAACTGCGGTGGAAGAAAAGGTTGATTCATACTTCTATGTCAGATCTACTTCAAATCAGAAGCATAATGCCCCATCTTGGGTTCCAGGTTTCCCACCTCATCAGTCTCCATTTGTTTCACAGCCAGATCAAAAGAGGAAGACACCTGAACAGAATGGGTACTGGAATCATTGCCATCAGCAGGGTCCACAAATGCCAAGGAGACCACCAAGAAGGATTGACCCAATTCCTATGACCTATAGTCAGCTGCTTTCTCATTTGCTCGAGGATTCTTTGGTCCAACTAAGGGAGTTTAAGCCCCCTCCAATACCAATTCCTCAAGGATATGACTTAAATGCAAGGTGTGAGTACCATTCTGGGACATCTGGACATTCAACTGAGGATTGTAATATTTTGAAACACAAAGTCCAAGATCTCATTGACTCCAAAGTAATATCATTCACTCCAAATGGCCTGCGCATAAAACGTAGAGTTCATGCATAAGTGGATGCCCAAAAAAAAAAAAAAGAAGAATAAGCCCAAATGGAGTCAAGGCCCCTCAACATTGGCAATCATCATTTCATTTCCGTATTTTGTTGAAGACTACTTCCCTGTCTGAATTGGTTGGTATGATAATAATAAAAGCACCACAAATTCTCGAGCAACTTCGTCATAATCTTTTCCAAAAAAAAAAAGATCAAGATGTTATGAAGAAGCATCTCTCATTCTCAAGGTTCTTGTGCTCAGTTATATCTGCGGAGGTTGGTGTTTCAGTTGGTGTTTGAGCCCTCCTTGCAACAAGTAGCTTCTCTAAGTTTGGTGACCATGCAAGGTTCCTCCATGTTTGATGGCAAATAATTCTTCAATGACTATGCTTGGGGCTCCCGCACGAGGGATAAGCAAGACGTACTCTTATCTTGAGCATTGCGCCATTTGCATTGCTCGAATCCCTAAAAGCATTACAAATTCCTATGCGACTTCGTCAGAATCTTCTTCCGTGTGGTAATCAAGAGTGTTCTTCATAATGCTTCTCATCCTCAAGGTTCTACTTCATATCTCAGTTGCCTTTTCTCATGATTTCCTTCTCAGTGGCCCTTGCTTGTTAACAGAGAGAAAAATATAAGGAACAAACTGATGTGACTGCCTTGTGCCCATTTGCTTCCCCATTTGTCGGAATTTCAATTGGTTAAGATTCGTGTATTGGGTCTTCTTCACCACAAATAGATCTCCTCAATTTGATGACCATACAAGGTTCTTCCATTTACGATGGTGATTACTACTCCAACATCTATGCTTGGGGCTCCCGCACGAGGGATAAGCAAGACGTACTCTTATCTTGAGCATTGCATCACTCGCATTGCTCGAATCCCTAAAGCAAGGCAAAAGTTTACAACTCATGGGTGACTTTGTTGGAGTTCTCTTTTGAAGTAATCTGAAGTGTTTGGAAGGAACTGCAGAAAGTATTCAAGCTCAACAAGTCCAGACGGAGTCAAGTCTCCTCAACAACGACACCCATTTAGTTTCTTACTGCATTCTCATTGTAATTTTTCATTTGTGTGTTTAAGCATCAATAGCATGTAAAAACTTGTTAATTTCTGAATGAAAATCATAATACGTTGTCTATGTTTGTCTTGAAGTAATCCATTCGTTATCACTCATAAAATGTTTTTGGCATTACGATACCAACTTTACTAATTGCTTGCTTATGCAAAAAGCTGAGGGAGAATGATGAAAAATAAAAATGCAAAATCTCCAATTGTGTGCTTTTGAATAAAACCCTACTGAGGATGTACAGGCATTGTTTCAAATCCCCAAACACCGGAGATATAAGGGAGATAGACCCTCGTCAACCCCTTTGAGCCTTGAAGTAGGAGTTTCTTTTTCTAATCATAAAAAACCCTTATTTTAACCCTGGGGCAGGGTAGTGTTCATTTAACTTGATCGAGTGTTCAGAACTCACCAAAAAGGTATGAATCTAAGGATACAACAATGGTTATCCCTCCAAAGGTTGAGGAATGTCAAAACCGCAATGATTATCCTTATTCCATCAAGAGATCAAAAGATGACGATGCCACAATGGTTATCCCTCATCAATCAGAGAATGAGGCAGTCACAATATTTCAAACAAATCGAGAGCAACGCAAGGTCACACGACTTGTTCAAAAAGTGAATAAAAAAAGAAAGCCCGCTAAGTCAAAAACTTTAAACAATGACTTAGGCAAAAGTTAGGGCATCCCGCTGGACTCCAAAATAAAATTCAAGAGAATTTGTCCAGGCAAAAGTTAGGGAAAGCAGAAGCGAAAAAAAAGAATTACAAAATAAAAATCCTCATCAAAGGAACAAAGTCGTGTGATGATCAATCAAAAGAATAGGAAAGTGAGTGATTGCCATGTCCGAAAAACCTCATTGATTCCTCAACCATCCCAAATTCCTTGTGGGGAATGAACACTCATGTCGAGTTAATTGAACCTAGGAATGGAGAACATCACGAAGGGGGTGGGTACCAAATAATTTTGAGCCTAAAAACCCTTTGTTTCCAAAACCGTGAACCTGGCCAAGTTACAACCCTTAAAAGTCCTAATTGAAGTAGGGTTTATTTTGAAAGCGCACTCCGATGAGATAGTGTTTAACTGACTCCCATTGAAGCGTAACACATATCCATGTTGGTATCGTATGCTTGCTTTATCTTCCATATGCAAAAATCGAGGTTGTGTCAACTAGTGATCCATTCACAAGAGGTCGCAACCTCATTTCATAAATAGTTCTACAACTTCAAGACTAACATAGGCTTTGCATTAGAATCATCATTCTTAGAATTAACATTCTTTTGCATGCAAAATATATGCTTAACATCAAGGAAATTTTCAAGGATGAGAATCAATGAGCAACTTGATCATGTCAAAATACAAGAGACTTGAGAACTCCGAGGAGTAAAAGCCAATCATTTCAAATGCTGACCATCAAGGGGAAGATCCTCTAAGAACTCCGTTGGGCATGAACAGTTAATGCTTTTATTTGATTACCTTGAGGGGAAGAGTTTGAAGACTCCGTTGAGCGTGGTAAAGTTGTTTCCATGTTTGTTTGACTTCAAAACAAAGAAAGCTCGTGGACTCTAGTAAGATGTACCTAATCAGGGGCAGTTGAGTCGAGGTTTGACCTCTCAAATTCAACACATCTGGGGCAATCATGTCGATAAATCTCTTCAAGCTTTGATCAATCTGGGGCAATCATGTCGATAAATC
Organism: Vicia villosa; assembly: GCF_029867415.1. Lineage (NCBI taxonomy): Eukaryota > Viridiplantae > Streptophyta > Magnoliopsida > Fabales > Fabaceae > Vicia > Vicia villosa. Next base: position 146,286,871 of record NC_081181.1, read on the forward strand.
TCTTCAAGCTTTGATCAATCTGGGGCAGTCATGTCGAGGAATATCTCTTGAGTTCGACCAATCTGGGGCAGTTACGTCGAGATTCGACAAATCTCTCCAAGGATTCTTTAGTGCAAATCCCTTCATGGGTCGTGAAGCTTGGGGCACAATCTCTTGAGTGATTTCGTTCTCTCCCCAATCATAGGAGTTCATTTCTCCTGGAAACTAGGTCTCTCCCCAAGCATAGGAATTTATTTCTCCTGAGAGTTTGATCCATTCCCTGACCATAGGAGTTTATTTCTCCTAGAATCTTGGTCTCTCCCCAAGCATAGGAATTTATTTCTCCTGAGAGTTTGATCCATTCCCTGACCATAGGAGTTTATTTCTCCTAGAATCTTGGTCTCTCCCCAAGCATGGAGTTTATTTCTCCCGAGAGTTTGTTCCATTCCTCAAGCATAGGAGTTTATTTCTCCTAGGAGTTGTCCTACTTCCCTAATCAAGGCTCCTTATCTGGATTTCTCATCCCCTACATGGTGAATCAAGGGAATCTCCTTAAGCTGAAAATCCTCCAAGCAGTGGCACATGGTGAGAAGTCAGAAATTATTCTTCAAGTCAAAGAAGGTGCATCTTACAAATCAAAGTCCAATATCTATTGGCACCTCCACATGGTCCTTAACACTAAGGGGATTCTTCCTGGTGTTTACCTCATTAATGCCTTTATTTGGCATTCTGCATATAGTGTTCACTGCATATAACATTGCATCCTCAAAAGCGTAGCATATCCGTCAAAGCGGATCATTACGCCATAGAAAAATTCAAACATGCATAACAAAGCATAAGCCAGATAATACAAATCCGCACCCAGTCAAGACAACAATACATCCCCACACAAAAAGTTGTCCTTACAAATTCCGATTGATATCTGCTACTACATTTCAAATCTCTTCCAACCACGGTGCCGATGCGAGGTATCTTCAATCTCTGATGAGTGTCTGACACAATGTCTTCTTTTGTCCCTCGATGTCGAGTCGATGTTGAGTCATAGATCGCCACGAGATCTTATTCCTTTCCAAAGTGTGGAAAATCGCACGAGATTTTCTTTCGATGTTGAGTCATAAGATCGCCACGAGATCTTATTCCCTTGTCTTCTGTTGACGAGTTGATCGCCACGAGATCTTCTTTCGATGTTGAGTCATAAGATCGCCACGAGATCTTATTCCCTTTTCTTCTGTTGACGAGTTGATCGCCACGAGATCTTCTTTCGATGTTGAGTCATAAGATCGCCACGAGATCTTATTCCCTTGTCTTCTATTGACGAGTTGATCGCCACGAGATCTTCTTTCGATGTTGAGTCATAAGATCGCCACGAGATCTTATTCCCTTTTCTTCTGTTGACGAGTTGATCGCCACGAGATCTTCTTTCGATGTTGAGTCATAGATCGCCACGAGATCTTATTCCTTTCAGTCTTGACGTTGAGTCGTAAATCGCACGAGGTCTTTTTCTTTCGATCATTGTTTCATACAACCATTCTCTTTGAAAACCCCGTGTCGGCACCGCTACCACGTTATAAGCTATCTCCATTCAAACCCATTACCCACTGTAAATTCTTCCACCAGGAAAAACAAAAATCTCTTTCCCCAGCAGATATCAAAACCAAAATAAAAATAAGGATAGCATTCATACCATCTTTTCAGGACAAATTTCTGGTACTGTGATATTTAATCTTCTTCCACCTTGAAGGTTCGAAAGACTAGCATCAATCTCACCTTCGGGTTTAAGACGATTAAATAGGGGCAGCTGTCATACCCCAAATTTGTCCTACCCCTAACTTCTAACTGGCTTAGGCTTTGCATTCATATACATACATCACTTAGGTCATAATCCATACACATGCATTCATATCATAGGTGTTATTCAAGGGCTAGCAAGAAAAAGCTCCGTTGCAAAGAATTTCTGATCAGGGAATAAGGAGACTGAGGCATAATCATGTGGTTCTATGTTCAAGGAAGTACTCCTAGATTGGGGTCTCTCTCTATCTCAAGTCGAGGCGTTGGTTGAAGGGTACTGGCTTGCAAATCATCCGGTTCTTTAAATCAGGGTCTCTTTGACGAAAGTCAACCAGTTGACTTTCTGGTCGACATTTAATCAGAAATGGTTTCTATGTGTGAAAAGCTTCTCAGGCTGGCCTTGTGGAGGGGTTTGTTTGACTGGATTTGACTGGAAGAGATTTAATCGGGAATTTCATCAATAGTCGGAAAAATCAGAACGGTTGACTTTTGGGGTCAAAATTAGAAGAATTATTCAAATATTGACTGTTGGTGGAAAATTAATCAAGGAAAGTCGAAGGATGGATAAAATCGGGAGTTCGGCAAAAGGTTGGGGAAAAATAGAAAAAATAACAAAAAGACAAAATTCCAACACTTAGAAATTTTTTTTGATGCTTTGAAGCTTGATGATCAGTCAACTTCACAGCATAATTACACGTGGCAAATGACATTTTTTGGAGGAATTCCCAACATCAAAGTTGTTCCTCTCATGGAGGAGAACAACTTTGTAGTTGGATATTTTTTCGTTTGAAGCTTGGTTAGAGAAGTATTGAAGCATGAAGTTGCTGAAAATTCATTTGATCTAGGCACAATTCAGGTCATAAGCCAAGTCATGCCCAAGCATTTTACCAAACACTTGGTATGCCAAATGTCAAGCTAGTTATTGAGCTATACAAAAAGGCTATGAGTTTAGACCTGGTACTCTTCCATTCTTTGCCATATCCTCTACACAATGAAACAAGAATCAGACCATTTGGACAAAGAATGAATCATTTGCAAAGCTCCAAAGTCACACGTTCACACTGGTCCAAGTTAGGCATCTGGCTGGGCTTGAATCCTAGTCACGCGTGAACCTTTCATCAAACACGTGGCGCGCTGAATTCGAAGCCAGTTTTAGGACTCTACAAATATCCATTTGGATCCATCTTGATATCAAATTGTTCCTTGCCATATGCTCTTCCCAACAAGTCATGGATGGAAATCATTGAATGTGTGTGGATCAAGATATGAAAGCCTAAAGTCATGACCTGACCAAGTCGTATCCTTGCAGTGAATCTAGGCCAAAGCTTGAGTCTGCGTGCGAGATAGGATCAGCCATGCCAAGTGATGTTTGGGTGCATTTTTTGAGCAAGTTCCAGACCTCATCTTTACAACTCTCAAACATCAAAACTCATCAATCATATGCCCTCTTCATGTTGCTTTCGAGTTTGAAATGAATGGGGTCTTATGGAGGAAGATATGAGCATACAAAGTGAGGCATACGCATAGTTTTATGGCTGCAACATACAAAGACTTTCCACACCATCATGTTACTACAAGGCCCATGCACAATACTATACTGCATTCACCCTCACCTTAATACCATACACACTCACGCATGCACTATATAAAGCCGTACCCTTCACAAACCCAGGGGAACTCACTTTCCTCAACCTTCACACTCACTCTCGTTCTCTTCACTCTCTCCTTCTCTCTCTCATCTCTCCCTCTCCATAACCGATTCCTAACTACCACCTCCAACCTCCACAACAACCTCTAACAAACCACCATACCTACCTTCATCACCACCAACTACCATAGCAACCGCCTTCATCCACCACCGTTCAAACACCACTCATCACTCTTTCCTCTCTATCATCTCCATATTCATCATCATTGAACCATCATTATCATTGAACCATCATTATGGTTTCAATCATCAATCATCATCATCATTAGTTCCATACAAAGAGGTCCAAGGTTCTAACTGGTCTGAGCTTCTTAGTCGCGCATGGAAATTCTTGGAACTGCCACATCCGAGCTATCAAGATCACACAAGAGCCGAGTTTGGTTCACAGCGGAGCGAGGGAGTCGTGAATCTAATCCTCATCGCCTTCAAACAAAGAAATCTGTAGTGTAGAGCCTTGCGAAGTTTTGCTCAAGATTCTAAAGGTAAGTTCTCTAAGATTCATTCATGAAGTCTCATGTGCTCAACTGTTTGCGTGCATTGGTGGGAAAATCATTGTGTTCTCGTATCGGATCCGCTTCACGCGAAGTGTTTGCAGTTTTGACGGCTAAGTATGGTTTATGAGTTCTGTGCATATTTGTGAATGTATCAGTATGTTTAGATTTCGTTTTCCATGGCGTTCTAGTCACGTTAGGGTTCGCAAAACGCTTTCAGTTAGGGCTTTAGAGGACGTATTAGAGAAAACGAAGCTCATTTTCGCACTCAGCATTGAAAACCGAGTAGGAAGGCACCGGTGTCATGAGTTTTTGGGCAGTTTTGGCGAAGCTCCGGCGGAGGTGAGTCGGAGAAGACGACCGGAACAATGTTCCGGCGTCTGGTTCAGGTTCATGGTTGTTATCATTCAGATGCCTGCGTGGCACGTCCCTATTCGATGATTTCCCAAGCTCTTGGTAATTTTGTTTTATTATAATCATTTGATGGTGAAGTGGTGTCGTGTGACTGGCCTATGCTAAGTTTTTGTCTTTTGCAACTTAAAAATATCCTTGACCAATTGATTGTATTTCTTACCACATTGCATGTCACGTTAAATATTCAACTATAGTCTAACTAATAATCACATGCTGAGATAAAAACAAATGCAATAATAAAGTGAAATAAAATGGGTAGAAGAGTGAGCGTTGGGCCTCACACATGGGTCTGGAATATTTTCTAAATTTGCGCCCTCCTCTTTACTGATACACCTATGGCCTTATGAACCTGGGCCTGAGCGCCCTCGCTCTTCACACCCCTGAACCAAGCCCAGTTTGCTGCTTTAACAGATTTTAGTTCATTAGAATTGCTATCACACCCCCCTCAGTTTAGGTTTTATTCTCATTTTAATTTTGTTTTCTTTTAATTTTTGCTTCATAATTCCTTTTTAGCTCAAATATAAAATGTATAAAAAATGGTTTTAGGTACTTTAGAGTGTGTAAATAATAGTCACGTTTTTTTGTTAATTTTTCTTAATTGTTTTAGTCCTCTTAATGAAACTTTTTCTTTTCACTTCCTTGTAAATAATTCTCTAATAGACTTAGGAATTGATTTTTAGTCTCGATTTTTTGTATAGAATTAATGGATGTATGTGCGCTCGTGAATATCGTTTGTTTGCTATAGTTCTCAATTTTATTTGTCGCATATTGATTTCCCTTTGCTTATTCCATGTATAGTTTCTTTTAATAAATTGTATAGTTTATCATTTTAATTCCCTTGTATAGACAACTTAGACTAGAATTTAGGAATAGTTCTCTCATCATCTTCTTTTTCTTTTCAACTTTTAAAATACTTAATAAATATCGATGAAGATCATACCATTACTATATTCCATAGTAGGAAAGAAATGATTGGGGCGTAGGCCCCGATGTATGTTCTTTCCTACTTAGCGGAGAAGAAATGATTGAGGTGTGAAGCCTCGATGTATTTCTTAACCGTTATTCAGAGAAACGATTGTGGCGTAGGCCTCGATGTGCATTCTCTAAATATTCACAAAAGAACTCCTTTTGTATTTCCTTTACTTAGCGGAGAAGAAATGATTGAGGTGTGAAGCCTCGATGTATTTCTTAACCGTTATTTAGAGAAACGATTGTGGCGTAGGCCTCGATGTGCGTTCTCTAAATATTCAAAAAAAAACCCTTTTTGGTATGATCTAAGTCACAAACAAATCCCCTTTAAAAAACACCAACCAAAAACACTTAAAACACTAATAAATGGTCAGATTTAAAACAAAGTAAGGAAGTGGTGCGAAGCCTTGTAGTAGGTTCTTGTCACCATGGAATTACCCTAAAAGACACAAACCAATCTCTCTTTTTCTTCTTTCTAAGGGCATGTTATCTCCGCTCTATTGCATCCTAGGCGATCCCTTATGCAAGAGCGCGAGCGTTAACTCCGCCCAACTAAAAAACACAAAAACAAACTGAAAATCTTTAGCCGAGCTACGGTAACTCTGATTCCTGAAAAGGATACGTAGGCAGCGGGGTAGGGCCCGTGCGAGTACAATTCTTTATTTTCCCTACATTTTGCATTCATTTCGCATTTAGACATAGACATAGTACACACCCTTTAGATAGAAACAAACATAGGTGGATACCATCGAGTACGATGGGCGCGAGGGGTGCTAATACCTTCCCCTTGCGTAACCGACTCCCGTACCTTGATTCTCTGGTCGCAAGACCCTGTTCCTTCCTTTGTTAGGTTTCCTGATATTCCTTTCCCTTATGGGATAAATATATTGGTGGTGACTCTGTTCTTTTTTTCGCGAGCGTGCGACACATATGCTTTCAACCTTAGCAATCACTTTCTTTGGGATCGGGAACACTTGCATCCAATAGTTTGATATAGCCATGAACACGCTATTTATCAGTTGTAGCCGCCCCGCATAACTGAGCAATCTAACTGACCAATGTTGTATCCTCAGCGTCATTTTATCAATTAACGGCTGACACTGTGCAATAGAAATCTTACGGCTTGAGAGGGGAACCCCCAAATATCTTACCGGAAGTTTCCCTTCCACAAATTGTGTTGACCTCAGAATTGCTTGTTGCTCTTGCATATTAATCCCACCGAAAAACACTTTACACTTCACCGAATTAGCTTTAAGCCCAGTAGCTTCAGAGAACAAGTTGAACGCTTGCATCATCACCTGTACTGAGAGTACCTCCCCTTTAGAAAACAACATTAAATCATCAGCGAAACATATATTTGTGATATTCAATTTAGCACATCTCGGATGATGTTTAAAGCCAGGTGTTTCTTTCAATCCAGCCAAGCATCTGTGTAAGTACTCCATTACAAGAACAAAAAGTAAAGGTGAGACAGGATCACCTTATCTCAACCCCCGTTTTGCCTTGACAATCTCACTAACTTGACCATTGATGATGTACCTGTAGGATACAGTTCAAACAGCAGTCATGATCCATTTAATAAACCTCAATGGAAAGCTCATCTCAATTATAATCATCTCCAAAGCATCCCAATTGACAGTGTCGTATGCTTTCTGCAAATCCATTTGAATAGTGCAGCTAGGGGTGATGTGCTTCCTGTTATAACCTCTTAGCAATTCATGAGTCATAATGATGTTGTCATGGATCGTTTTCCCCGGAATGAACGATGTCTGGCTGTCATGAACAACCTCTGTGATCACTCTACTAAGCCTGCTCGTCAAAATCCGTGAGATGATTTTGTATATTGTGGAACAACAAGCAATTGGCCTCATATCCTTCATACTGCTTGCATCTTTAATTTTTGGAATGAGGGTGACTAAGGCACAATTTACAGCTGCATACATTCTATCCTTTTGGAAAAAATCTTGAACAGCTTCAAGCACATCATGTTTTATAATGCTCCAGGCTGTTTTAAAAAATTTCGCATTAAAGCCATCATAACCTGGAGCTTTATCATCTCCCATCCCTTTCACAGCCTCTCAAACCTCTTGCTCAGTCACAGGTTGAATCAGCATATTTTGGTGAGTCCACCCCAATTGAGCCCCCTTTCTCAGAATTGAAATGTCAACATGTCTTCTGCTAGGTGCTTCTGTCCCAATAAGCTGTTCATAGAAAGTTAAAACCTTTTTTTTCCAATTCCTCAAAACTAGAGATCCTCTTTCCCTGCTGATCCTTCAGGTTTATGATGTTGGTTTGCTTATTTTTTGCTTTAAGGTTAGCATAAAAGTATGCATTATTCCCGTCACCCAGCTTGATCCAATCAATTTTGGATTTCTGTCTTAGGACCTTCTCTTCAATCTCTGCTTGTTTGAATACCTCTTCTGTCTAGTATGTCACCCCTTTAATATATTCCTCATTCATGAGATCATTGCTTAGTAGATCCTGAGCTTTAGCAAGGTTCTCTCTGCATTCCTGGATTTTCTTAATACCATCAGTAATCGGCCTAGTAAGTGTCTGCATCACAGGTTAGAGCCTAATCAACTTTCTCCAGAGTTTATACATTGGATTACCACCCATGGGTTGCTGCCAGCTATCACTCAACTTGTTCATGTAATCCTCTCTCACAGTTACACAATTCAAGAATTGAAATCTTCTCTTCTTCTTTACATACCCATGCTGATTAACCATATTAACTTTCAGAGGGGCATGGTCTGAGATATGAGACCTCATAACTTCAATTACACAATCAGGGAAAGTAGCAAACCAAAAACTATTGCATAGAGCTCTGTCAATTCTTGAGTAGATTGGTCCCTGACTTTGCTTATTAAACCAAGTAAAGTGATCTCCTTTAGTTTCATGTTCATATAGTCCAAGGTTCTCCATCATCTGCTCCAAGTCTCTGTATTCAGCTTCTTGGACCTCATTCCCACCAATCCTGTCAGTGATTTTCAGCACATTATTGTAATCGCCAATGATGATCCAAGGTCTATTAATTATGCTCCCCACATTCTGAATGTCCTCCCACAGTTTCTTTCTATGGATCAACTGGTTCTGGGCATATATGGATGTTAAGTAGTGAGAGAAGTCTCCATTCTCCTTGTAAGCCTCACAGTGCACAAACTGGTCAGTATTCTCTAGCATTTTAATGTCCCAAACTTGTTGGTTCCATCCTAACCATATCCTACCATTGATATGATGGTCATAATTATCAATAAACTTCCAATCTAACCCCAAGACTTTCCTAATGTGATCCCTATTGTTTATTTTGACTCTGGTCTCAAGTAGAGCTATACAGCTGACCTGGTTATTTTTGAGGTGGACTCCAACCTCTCTGCATCGAGCATGTTTATTGAGTCCTCTAACGTTCCAGCTCATCATGGGACAGGGAAGGATGTGGAACACTCACCTTGTACCAAGATGTCAAATCTATTTGTGCAATCTATTCTTGTTGGACTAGATCTAGTGCCCCTGTTTTTTCCTGCAGGTCTAGCTATAGTCCAAGTTTCCTCAACTGCTATTGCCTTTCCTTTCTCCACTTGTTGAATGTCTGGATCAGGTACAGGGTTCTCTACAACTGTAGGTACCTCTTTCTCCGCTGCAATTGTAGGTTCTTTCTGCACATAGACCTTCTTAGTTATCTCTTTCTTTGGATTGCATCGATGCCCCACTTTGTTGCATTGGTTGCAGTATGGAGGTTCCCATTCATACTCAACCTGTTGTGAAACTTTTTCTCCAGTAGGATCTCTAATTGTGATGTGCTGCTTCAACTCTTTGGTAACATCCACTTCTATTAGCACCCTAGCATACGATACTCGAAGTTTCTTGGCTGTGCATTCATCAGTCAACAACGACTTTCCAATTGCACTCGCAATCTTTCCTATACTCCTGTCTCCCCAATAGACCAAAGGCAATTGTGGGAACATTACCCAAATTGGGAGTATTCTCAGTATGTCATCTTGCAGTGTAAACCTGGGGTTCCATTCATGTAATAGAATAGGTTTCTTGTAGATCGTATAAGGCCCTCGCATTAGCACTGCTGTCTTATCTTCCTCATTCCTGAACCTAACCAAGAAATAACCTTCCTCGTTGTAATACAAGTCCGGGAGCGTCACAACGTTCCAGGTATTAAGCATGAACCTCTTGACTGCATTCATTGACAATTCCTCCCCTATTGCATACATGATAAGGGCATTTTTCCAGAATTCTTTCTCTGAACTCACATCTTGTTCCTCAATGTGAACTTCAATTTCTCCATTTATTATCATGGGAGTAGTGTATTCAATAGCATTTCCATTCACTGCAAGTCTATTTCCTTTTATCACATCCACCTAGAGTTTTGGTGCTTCGCCATCTCCAATTTTCTCTGTGTCATTCTCTTCTTCCACAATCGTAGTTAAAACCGGAACCGCTGCATCTCCCTTTTCACTCATGTTGCTTGTCCCCCTATTTGAGTTTGGTGTTGACGAGAAGACCCTGACACTCGCCGGAGGAGTTGTTGCCGCCTTCTTCTTTGGCCGACCACGCCCCATCCCATATCTCCAGCTAGCACTGTAACTCTAAAACCTCCCCGTATTGGTCCCTAACCCTAAGGCTAGGAGTTTAAACCTTCCATGAAGAGGCCTCAGAATCCAATACAAGCCGTAGTAATCCTGAAAAATGTTCGCCGGAAGTTGCTGCGCCGTCACCAGTCGTGAATCGCAAACCCTAGCAGAGCTCCAATATAATCATTTAATTTTATTATTTTATTATAATCAATGTTGTTGTTTAATTTTTTTATTTGAAGTTATATCAATGAAATAAATATTTTTAATATTATTTATTTATTAACCAAATAACTAATTTTTTAATAAAATATCAATCATCTTTTTTAATTAGAATACATTTATCTCTACCTTCCATACAATATCAACAAATATACCGTACCTTGACATAATTCGGAGAAATAATTGAAAATAAACGAAAAAGATTTTGTATAGAATTAAAAATTAAAAATTAAATGATATTCAAAATTGATTCAAAATTTATTATATGTTAATTGAGTATAGGACTAATAATAAATATTTATCAGTAACTAGATCGCCGACCCGTGCTTCGCACGGATATATTAAAAATAGGGTTAAATATGTTTTTAGTCCCTATTAATATGACAACTTTTAATTTTAGTCCCTGCAAAAATTTTCTTCAAACAATGGTCCTCGCAATATTTTCCGTCCTTATTTTTAGTCCCTCCCGTTAAATTTCACTAACGGAGGCTTACGTGGCACCCCACGTGTAACGCCACGTCAATTAAAGTCAATACTAATTAAAAATAGATAGATTGCGGGGGTTTTAAACCCCCTTTAAATAACTTAAAAAATGAACTGAGCAGGTGAAGCAAGGATCTGTTTAAAGAGTTGTTGTTGTTGGTGCTGGATAAGGTAGTGTGGTTGCTTCACTTCTTCGTATCTTTAATTATTGTTAAGTTAATCAGATTGATGCTTGGGATTATGTTTCGTTTGGATAGATTTAGAATTCATATCATTGTTATATGCACTTAACTTGAAATTTTTGTTCCTCACAAACTGATTAAATTATCTCGGTCTAAATTTGTTTTTCGGGTATAAAGCGGGCTTGCTGCGGCTTACAAATTGAAATCACATGGTTTGAATGTAACTGTAGAAGAGCGGGAGGGAGGCTAAGAACGGTTTCTCGAGATGGGGTAGTTTAGGATGAGGTTGCTAATACAATGGTCAGGTTACTAGTATAAGCATGCATAGTTATTTAAATTTACAGTGCATGTAAGTAAATGTTGATGAGAGATTCAGTTCTGAGTGTAGATTTGCCACCAATCCATAGATTTTTGGATCATATTACCTAATGGCCCATACTCAGTGAAGTTTCATTTCCAAACGAAACATAATCCAAGTTGTACCAAATGGAAATCTTAGTTCCTTTCTCACAATTCGATTACTACCATCTACCATCCAAGTTGTACTCTACTATATTATTATTATATTTCCCAACAACATAATATGGATTTTCCATAGTTTTCTGTAGATGAATGAGTTTCTTATAATTTTTTTCTATTTTCTATTTCACTTCAACATAGTTGTTGTATTTGATAATGGTTGAGTTTTATAGCATATTTTCCCATTAAATAGTAACCAAACAAGTTATTTTATCCTGACTGTTACATTACATCACGAAAAATGGAAAAAAATGGTGTTAAGGGAAATTCTGGGGTGTTATTGAATGTTAAGAAATATCTAAATATTTGAATTAATGATATTCCAAAAAAACTAATTAAAAAATTGAAATCTTTTACACCCAATTTTCTCATTAAATAAAACAGTATGTATTAAACATCATAATATTCCATCATCAATTCTAATATTATTTTTTTTACTAGCGAAATTTCTACCATGTAAACTTATCAAAATTTTGTATTACATTGACTTATTTCTCCCTCTGTTTCTCTCCTTTTTCTATCATATTATTATCCATTATTTTTTTCTGTTATCTTCCTCTCTTGCATACATATCACACACACCCACATTAAAAGTGTGATACAATGGAAAATTCAAATTCTAATGTTTTTTAAGTTATTTAAAGGGGGTTTAAAACCCCCGCAATCTTTCTCTTTTTTTTTCTATTATTTACCTTAACTGACGTGGCGTGACACGTGGCGGGCCACGTAAGCCTCCGTTAGTGGAATCTAACGGGAGGGACCAAAAATAGGGACGGAAAATATTACGAGGACCATTGTTTGAAGAAAAATTTTGTAGGGACTAAAATTGAAAGTTGACATATTTGTAGGGACCCCTAACATATTTAACCCTTAAAAATAAAATTATATTTTTTTAGTAGTTGATATTTTATATTTTATTTGCATATAAAATAAGGTCATTTAAATTATATTTGTAAGTATACTATTAATTTTTTAATGTGAAAAATAAGGTCATTTAAATTATGTTTGTAAGTATACTATTAATTTTTTTAATGTGAAAGCATATAAAATTATCTTATATGTCATTAAGATTATGTATGCAATTATACTATTAATTTGTTAATATGAAAGACAATAAATTAGAAAAAATTTACTATGATAATTTAAAATGTATAAATGTAAAGAAATAAATATTAATTAACTAAAAAATAATATTTAATACTTCTTTGTAAACTACATTTAATATTGTATTAGTATCTATCTTCACAATCATCATTAGCCACCAATATATTCAACCCTTCCATAGAAATAACCCTTGATATGACAACATATAGTTGTACATGAAATAATTCTTGATATGACAATATATATAGTTGATATACCCAGCATGTTTTAGTGATTGTCCTTGACTTTATTAATAATCGTACAAATGAAACAACCAAAAGAAATTTGTGTCTTTGAAATTTGAAAGGAATTCTTTTATCAGAAGGATAATATAAAATAATTAATTAAAAATATAAATTTTAAAGTTGTTACTCAAGTTTGTTTGTCTCTTGGAAGTCGTCATATTATCATATATGTAGATTCTTTTACATTTATGTAGACACAATGGATCCTCTCATTCTATCCATCCTCTCCTTCAACCGAACCACATGCAATTGTTTAGAGAATTAAAAAAAATGATAAATAGAATAAGAGAAATAAAATGTTAGAAAGAGATAAAGACATAAATGTGAAGGAGAGGGTTGGAGAGAAAATATTAAAGGAGAGGATCCAAACCCATATGTAGATGTATATTTGTATTTTTATTATTAAAACGATTGATTACACTTCAAGACATGTGATATGTATAAGATCATGAACCAAGACATACTAAAAAATTTATACACAAATATTAATTACACCGTTTATGTAAAACATCATAAAAGAATAAATTATACATCTTTTATATCTAACATAATAGTGTACATAATCTTCTGTCCAAATATACACTTATGTCCATAATCTTATGTCCAAATATAATACATGTTTCTTCAATATACACTTTATATGATTTGATCTATAAGATGAAAGAGGAAATAGACATAATGATATCACAAAAATTTGAGAAATCGTTATACTTATTCTATAATACTTAAATGTCTGCATAACTAAAACATTTCACCCATAAAATAATAAACTAACTAAATTATATTAATAAAATAGAACTTTTATTGATGCATATATTAGAGTTAAAGACCTTTACTTATGTGGCTACATGAACGATCATTTCATAGAACTCCCAAGCAAGCAACAATGATGCAACACAAATTTAAGATCTTCTCCCGATTCAGATCATCCAATAAAAGACAATTAGATAGAAAGTTCAATAGTAGACAAAATGAAGTTGTATCAATATAAAAGAGAATTGAAATATTTATAATATAATAATTTAAGTCTCTATTCTGCCACAAAAACTAATGGTAAGGAATATAAGTTAAGAGAAACTAAAATTTTTACAATACAAAATTGAAGAGCACAACCAACAATTTATATGTAGAACACTTTGATAATGCAATATCAAAAATATATATACACAATGATAATTGCCAGAATAATAACGAATAATGACTAATTAAATCATAAATTAAAATGTATATTAATAGAATAAGTAAGTAATTATAATCATATAATGAAAGAATATGCGTTATAAAATATTAAAAAATGTAATTCATAGGTTAAGAATATGAGTTACACAATATATTTATTTATTGTGTCAAAAGCTTGTAGTAATAATCTAATAAACTACAACAAAATAATAATAATAATAATAATAATAATAATAATAATAATAATAATAATAATAATAATAATATAATAGTTTGAGCTATGTATTCTTCCTCTATAAATTATAAAATTAACAATGTTTTAATAAATACATTTGTACTATGATAAATTATGAATATAATTTTTTATTTTAATAATAAACTATAAAATTAAATTTATTAAATTAAAAAAATATTCAAGTTGATAATTGAAATTAATAAAATTTTAAATTAATAGTTTAATAATATTTAAAAGTACAATGGTAGATTTTAATAAAATCTTGTACTAATAATCTAATAAATTTTAATAAAATTTAATTTAATATATTAGCATATGTAATTTTTCTTTATAAATTATAAAATTAAAAATGTTTTTATAAATGAATTTGTACTATGATAAACTATGAATTGAATTTTTGAAATATATATTTAAATATAAATTTATATTTATTAAATGATAAAAAGTTTCATATAAGTCATTATTAACTCATTTATTATGTAACGTTCAGGAAATTAATAATTTATTAATCTTTTTATTATATAACTTCCATGAATTAAAGGTATTGTAAAGTTTTTTAAATGAATTTATATTTAATATATTTTGTATATTTTTTTATTACTTCTCTATTATACATTATTTATATAAAGGATCGTATCACATAAATTTATGAGTATAAAAATGTGACTACTAAAACTATATTAACTTTAATATTTAATTTAATATTTTAATGTATTATTTAAATTTAAATTTGAAATGTAGAAGAGAGATATTTAATTAGATTTAACATTAATAATTTAATAATATTTAAAAATACAATCGTAGATTTTAATAAAATATTATACTAATAATCTAATAAATTTTAGTAAAAAATAATTTTATATCTTGGCATATATGATTTTTCTTTATAATTTATAATATTCAAAATGTTTTGAAATGGATTTGTATTTAATATATTTTGTGTGTGTGTGTCTATATATATATATATATATATATATATATATATATATATATATATATATATATATATATATATATATATATATATATATATATATATATATTACTTCTCTATTATAAATTATTTATATAAAAAATCTTAACACATAAATTTATGAGCCTAAAAATGTGACTACTGAAACTATATTAAATTTATAATTTAAAATTTTAATGTATTATTTAAATTTAAATATCATATTTGTGATTTTTATTTATTATTTAGAAAACTAAGTAATTTATAGTTTATATAAAAAATTATAATTTTATATTAAACAGAATAACTAAGAGAGAATAGTTAAAAAAATAATTAAAATAGAATTAGGAATATAAGATAAAATAAAGTTAGTTGAATATAATAGTGTTAATTAAAAATTTGTATTATAATAATTATTTTTTATTATTGAATTTTTTTTAATAAAAAAATGAGAATTAGGATAATATGATATAATAGTGTTAGATGAATATATTATTATTGTCATTATTATTATTATATTATTATTATTATTATTATTATTATTATTATTATTATTATTATTATTGTAGTAGTAGTTTGTTATTATATTATTATTATTATTATTATTATTATTATTATTATTATTATTATTATTATTTTTATTTTAATATTATTATTAGTTAGATATTATGTAGATTATTATTATTAACAACTAGTAACTAACCCGTGCGTGTGCACGGGTTCTGGTATGGGACGCGCATTTGTTTCAGATGTATATTTTTTAATATAAAAATGTCTGGTACCCGTTAAAAAATAATAATTGAATATATAAAAATATGTCTGGTACCCGTGAAAAAATAATAATTGAATGTATAGAAAAGTGTCTGGTATCCGTGAAAAAATAATAACTGAATGTATAGAAAAATGTCTGGTACCCGTAAAAAAAATTAATTAAATGTATAAAAAAATGTCTGGTACCCGTAAAAACATTTAGATCAATAAAAAAATTTTAATATAAAATATGTGAATAATAGAAGATAAAAAAATATAATAAAAAATAAAAGCTAAAAAAAATTATGATGGAAAAATAAAAAATATTAATAAAAGATTAAATTTGGGTTAAAATAAAAAAATTTATAAAATTACTAATATTAAAAAAAATTGAATATTGAAAATAAAAAGTAATTAAGAAATAAGGTTTATATGTTATTTTATTAGAATGCACTAAAATATGAAAATAATATCACATGGTGTCAAAATAGATCGATAGAGCTAGCTAAACATAAATAATTTTGTAAACTCATTTTATATTCAACAATGGTTTTGTAAACTCATTTTATATTCAACAATGGTTTTGTAAACTCATTTTAAACTAACAATATCTTACAATGCATGTTGAATGTTCAGTAACCCAAACTTAAAAGTTTTCAAAGAAAACCTCTTAATTTAGCATTATACAAAATGAGCACAATACATAGTCTCACATTTTAACAACAAAAGAACTGTATTATTCATAATCTCTTACAAAAACACCTGAATATTGCAGCAAAGTAAAAGACATTGTTTTATAGCGCATCATTTTCTCTGTTATTTTAAAATTTATGATAAATAAATACTGAATAGTGTTTGCTACTTTGTCTTGGAAATATGATTAGAAGTGCCTGTGGAAAATTTGCACAATTAGTGTCATAACCTTTTTTATATTGTTATTTTAAAATGTATTCTAAATAAACACTAAATACTACTACTTTGTTTGTGACTCACAGAGAGTGCTCCAATTTAATGCTTGATTTTCACGTGAAGGTTGTGACTCACAGAGAGTCCTCGTCATTTCAGCTGAAGCAAGTTAACAACTGGTGCAGCTAGTGTTCCTGGAGATAGATTGGGGTACTTGTAGTGTTGTAAATATTATCAAATTATCAGGCTTCAAAAATGAAATAAAAATTAAGTTTGACACTTTTTTAAAACAATCCTTTTTTGACATACATGAGTGTAGCAATGTTGTAGGCGGAAAAACCATCCGGAAACACCTAGACAACAGCCAAACACATCACCACAATAAGAAACCAAACCATACTACATCACTGTTTACTCTCAGTGCCACTGCCGCCATTCCTTTTCCACCTGCCGATGCAATCACAGTGTTCTGCAACCATCACACACAGAGTTAGCAATAGGAACCTAATCAATTGGAAAATCAAACTTCACTAATTAGTCATTCAAACTAAGCAAGTTAATAATTATATATCTCTTCCTTAATAATTATATATCTCTTCCTTAATGGATTAAACGACTTGCAAATTTTCCCATCAGTTTAAGCATAGGCCAATATAGCAACCACATATTTTTGGCTTTCCATTCCTGGCTATATAAACTAACGACCGTGAACATTTGCTTTTGTTATACTAAAAGCATTGGTGTTAAATAGAAGCTATAGCAGCACTATACTGCTATAGCATATCAGAATTTTGACAAACCGACATCGGGGAATTCTATCAATGAGCCAATCACTCCAACATGAACCTGCTTGCAACAAAAAATATTAGTACCAATATTCAAACAATTTATCAGTCCTCAACGAATACCAACACAATATCTGGTGAAGAATCGAAGCGTACAACAAATTCTTGACGTAAATGATCACACGGGAAAATGGTTTCATCTTGCTATCGTATTGGAAATTTTTAGACCATCGATTATACAAAGAGAGTGCTCAATGTCCATGCGGATTAACCTGCCAATGGAGAAAATTAAATTGTGGTGAGTTGACTCCACCTCCATTTCAAGAACTCTCTCCTACTGCTATTGCTATCTTTACCATTTCGGTATCCAATGATGATGATGGCGTGACCGTCGCCACTAACGATCATTGTCACACAGATGGAACCATAATAATATATTTGTTAATTATAAATGATTAGTAAACATCATAAAACTTCAATAAGTACTTACTCCTTAAATGATAAATTAAATCGAACATGTTGAGAACACTCCCAAAATCAATTTTCAGTCTCAAAATCTTAAAATAGACATGCTATGGAAAAGATAATTATATTAGTCAAGTAGATTTTACCTGGATGTCGGTGTGAATGCAGAGATAGTTGTTGCTATAATCCAAATGTGTTTATCAACAAATATAACGAACCTGCTCCACGAATCCAAATCGGTACCACAATTCTGCACCTGCAATCGATGTTCGAAAACAGAGTCAAAATAATAGTTCTTCAAGAAATAAAGTAAACTACTGAATGAGACAACAGACAGGGTCTAAATTTTCTAGAGTGATTACCTGCATTCTATCCATTGCTAAGCCAATCAATACACCACATACAAACTCATCGCTGCTAACCCATTTAAACCACCACCACCACACTCGTCGTCGCAAGCCCGTTTCCACCACCACCACCACCATACTGGTAACCCATTGTCTCCACTCATATGTTTCTTCTTCACCATCGAAACACATCTGAAACCAAAAATCGCACCCACACAAATCAAATATCACAAATCTGCAAATATAGTTTAAATTATGTCACTTTAAAACACAACTGAAAGATGGTTAAGTGAAAACAAACAAACATATGGTTAAGTGAAAGATGAAATAACTGTACATGATTAAGTAGTTTGTATACAAACCTTTAAGTACACCTTCACCAGAGACACATGTATTGCTCGATAATCATTGGAATAAGAAAATAACAACAATGTCCTTTCACCTTGTAATAATAATAGGTTGCATAAGAGTAAGAGAATGTGAGAACAACACCAAAAATAAATATCCCGTTTCAGAGAAACAAAGGCCAGAAATATCAAACCTAAAAAAATATGTCGACATGAGAAGGCACGCAACCACCACCACCACTACCACTTATTGCATCCTATATAGAAGAAACAGAAAGCGTTGAATCCGCAAACCCTAAGTCATGAAAGTGTTGGATCTGGAAACCCTAAGCCACGAAAGTGTTGGATCTAGAAAACCTAAGCCACGAAAGTGTTGGATCTGGAAAAAAGGATGAAGAGGAAAGCATAATATATCAGAAGCAACTTGGAGTGAAGGTAGAAAACATTACCTTCAAATTGCATAAACAGTGGCCGACCACCACATGTTCGTTACGAATCCGACATCGTCGCCAAATTAGCCTTTCTTCATCTTCTCCCCTGTTCGCACCACTGTAGCCTTTCGTTTCGAGGAAGAAGAGAAAGAGGGAGAAAAGAGTGAATGAAGAAGAAGAGAAAGAGGGGGAAGAAAAACATAGACGTGAGAGAGAGAAAGAGATAAAAAAATGAGAGAAAGAGGGAGAGATAGAAGCAAAGAAATGAGTTGGTGGAAGTCATGAGTTGTTGTGGCATAGAAAGAGCAGGTTTCAAAGAAATGCAAAGAACCCATCCACGTGGCTCACTATCTAAGCAGAGGAGCATTCTGGTACTTTCCAGAACATCAAACTTTCTTATATTGTAGATATTGATGGTTTAATTTTATTATTATTATTATATTATTTTTATTATTTATTTATTTATTTTAATATAGAGTTTGTATAATTAGGGTTTGTATTTAGAATTATCATCGAATGACATGTGGCGAGAATTGTTAGCAAGATGACATTTGGCAAGGATTATTATCAAGTTGACATGTGGCTAGCCATCATGACTTCTTTACATTTATATTAAGTAGAGTAGATTGAAAACGTTATGTTTACCAATATGCATCAATATCATTACCAAATAATTATATATTTGAATGAATTATTTATTGATCAACAAATCAAATAATTAATTTATTGTCAGAATTGATTCATTAATCTAAACTACTAACAATAATACTATAT
Organism: Vicia villosa; assembly: GCF_029867415.1. NCBI lineage: Eukaryota > Viridiplantae > Streptophyta > Magnoliopsida > Fabales > Fabaceae > Vicia > Vicia villosa. The sequence goes on from NC_081181.1 coordinate 146,306,765, forward strand.
AATAATATAGTAATATTAAATATAGTTTTATCTATAAATATTATTTATTTTTTATGTTCCTTTTAAAAATGTATGTAATATATTAATTATAATTAAAGATACTATTAAAGTATAATAAAAGATATTAAAAACTTCAATTATCAAAAAATGTTAGTAATTTTTGTGATAAAATTTAACATTTATACTAAAAAAAATTGCTATTAATATTTTTTTTACAAAAAAAACATGATACAATTATGATGTATAAATACATAATTTTTTTATGAAAAACATACATTTTTCGACTGACCAAAACTACTTATAAAATTACATTTAACATGAGACAATTATGATTGATGAATACATAATTTCTTATAAAAAAAATTTGTTATTCTTTTTGTATTTTATATACATTTTTAACCATCACTATATTATATTAATTTACTATTTATAATGACATTGTATGAACCGTGCGAACCCACGGGTAAATGATTTCTTAATTATTTTCTTTATTTTTCTACTAAAATATACATTTTTCGCCGGGCAAAGCTACTTAATGTGTATATATTTTATTTACATTTTTAACCATCATTATATTATATTTATTTACTACTGATAGATAAATACTTAATTATTTCCTTTATTTTTTATATGTTCTTATTAACCTATAACTGATATTTTTGAAAAAATAAATCTATTAAATATATTAAAAAATTTATTTAAAATAAGTAAAAAGATTTCAAATGCTTATAATAAGATAGGGGTATGAGTGACGATAAACAAAATTTGGACAAAAAAGTTTGGTACCTGTTACCAAATCAAATAAATATAATCACATATATTATATTTATTTATTATTCATAATATTGTGCAATCCGTGCGAACGCACGGGTAGATGACTACTTACGATAGATTTATAACTATATTGTCTGATGTGTGCGAACGCACGGGTAAATGACTACTTAATTATTTCATTTATTTTTTCTACTAAAGTATATATTTCTAACTAGATTAAATTAATATTTATATGCCAATTATAATTTTAAATGTTTTTTTTTTTTAATTTGCGTATCTTTTATATATATATTTATTAACTATTGTTATATATTTATATATTATTTATATCGACTTTGCGTGACCCGTGCGAACGCACGGGTCCTTTACTAATTTATATAGCAACTCTGATTTGTTAACTTTAACTCTCTTAATATCCTTTTATTCAGATAATTGTATTTTTTTTAATTCAACATCATTCTTTCGTCAGTGTTTATTTTCTTTGGATGTCTTTTCCTTCATTTTTCACTTCTATCTCTATTTTTAATTTTCTAAGTAAATAGTAAAATTTTATTGATTTATTTTAATCTAATAAATTTATTATGCTTTAATACGGTGATCAAATCATTGTGAACATATATTGTTTCTTTGATAGTTTATTGAGATTAAATTTGTATTTATAATATAAAATGTTGTAATTTTTTAGGTTGATTTTTTTTTTAAAATGATCTTGGATTGAGGTCAAATTTTAAATTATCATCAAAGTGATAGAGATGAAACTATGAGATATCATTTTACTTTTGAAAATGAAACATTATAATCATATTTATCGAAGTCTTTGATAATTCAAATGCATTGTGAAAGTTTTAGAGACCACTTCGTAGAAAGCAACTTATTGGAAAAGCATTTCTGGAAGTCTGAAAATTCAAAGTTGCAAAGTGGAAATCGATTATCCTGTTTGGGGAAATCGATTTGCGGAAGCTTTTTCAGTTTTTTGGTTTAATATTCTGTTGTGGAAATCGATTATCCAGTTTGGGGAAATTGATTTCCTGCGCGATATTTTGGAATTCTAGTTGCTTTATGGGCCTATTTGGTTCCAAGTTGTATTGTTTTAGTATCCTATAAATACACTCATGTAATATGGTCAATGTTAATGCCATTTTTTATATTTTTCCTCAATTGCTCTCTACCTCAATATCTCAATATCTCATTTTCTCCATCTTCTCAAATTCTCTATTTTCTCCATTGATTCATCTATAAGTTTTGGACTTGTTCCAACAATATTTACTTATAATTATATATATAAATATATTGATCCCACTATACAAAACTTCAAGGTGCGTCCCCGAGGGTGTAGAAATTATGAAAAGAGTATGAATTTCAAATTTGAATAAATTTTTTAGTGAAAGGATCAATAAGTATTTAATTGATGTGATATACTCTAGTTAGACAAAAGTGGGATGCTCATATTACTTTTTTCTTCATAAAATATTGCTTTTCTAAGATATAATCACAAAATTTTAAAACTTGAAGGATTATATTTTTTAATTTAGAAATTAGAAGAAATAAATCATAAATGATTAAAAATAAAAGAAGCAAAAGTGTATTTATGATTAATATGTTACTTGAGAAATAACATTTTAGGAGTTATTTTAACTTAAAATAAATTAATTAGAGTGATTTAATTTAAATTAAATTAGAAAAAAATCAAATTTATAATCTATATTTCTTTATTAAATTTAATTAATTTTGACAATAATATAAAATTATTTATTGATGATAAATTAAAGGTTAATTTTACCCTTTAAATATAGTGATGTTTTATTTTTTATTTTTATTTTAACTATGTTAAATCAAGTTAAGAGTATATGAAAAATACATTTCACTCTCTTCTATTTGTATTATGTCAAACCATATACTAAATCAATTACTATTATTTATTATTTAATACTATATAATCATTTAAATTGTTACATTAATTGAAGTATTATTGAAATTAAAAAACTACTCCCTCCGTTTTTTATTATAAGTCGTTTTGGAAAAAAGTTTTGTATTTAAATATAAGTCGCTTTACAATTCCAATGAATAATTAATGCTATTTTTCCTATTATATCCTTAAATATTTATTATTCTCTCTTCTTTCAATTATATAAATTTATCTTCCACATGACATTAATGAAGGATAATTTTATAAAAACCTTCATAATTTCTCATTTTCATACAACAATTATTATTTTTTTTAATCTGTGTAAAAAGTCTAAAACGACTTATAATAAAAAACGGAGGGAGTAAATACTAGTAGATGAAAATGTTGTTTTTTGTTTTTTTGGTGTACTTGAAAATGTTGTCATAGTATCTTAAACTCACTAATTTAGTTTATGGTTATTATTACTATCACAATACGAGGTTAAGATTTTGAAGATGCTAAATTTATTTATTTACTTTTTATTAAGAACTTTTTTTAGGACGAAACACTCAACAAACCATAGCTTTTCAAAACAACTCTAACTAACCGAAGATGATTTTTACATATATATAATTATTTTCTTATACTTCTAGTTCTACAATATTAACCAACAAACATTTCATCAGCTCATATCTCTTTTTTTCAGTCATTTGAAGTTTGTCAAGAATATTTGTACTACATCATGGTATCTAGGGGTACGAAATTTGTCTTACAACATTTTCTTTTAGCCATTATGATTGCAATATTTTTTACTCCAAAGTATTGTTTTGCCAAAAAATCTAAGTTATTGGGATTGAAAATGAACGTCATTGATCAATGTTGGAGACCAAATCCTGAATGGAGAAAATATAGACAACGACTTGCAACTTGCTCTGTGGGTTATGTTGGAAAGATGACAAACAACATTGGTAAGGATCTCATCCATTATGAAGTTATCGATCCAAATGATGATCCCATAAATCCTAAACCTGGTACGTTGAGATATGGAGCTTCTGTAATTCAATGAAAAGTGTGGATCACCTTCCAAAAAGATATGGACATTATGCTAATGAAACCTCTTCTCATTAGTAGCTTCACCACCATTGATGGTCGTGGAGTCGACGTGCATATTGCTAATAATGCATGCTTGATGATATTCAAGGTAATCACTAAATGAAATGAATTAAAATTTAAAAGAACATTACTATAAAAAATTATAACTAGTGCAAAACATAAAATTTATGTATTTCCTCGCATTATTTTCCTCCTTTATTGTTGCCTTTTAAGTATGAGTTTTATTTTATTATTAGTAAACAATTTATTATATTTTCTAGGCCACCAACATAATCATTCATAGCATCAAAATACATCATTGTAAAGCTCAAGCCCCAGGGATGGTAATGGGTCCAAATGGAAAGGTAATTCATTTGGGTCAAGTAGATGGAGATGCAATTAGACTGGTCACTGCTTCAAAAATTTGGATTGATCATAATACACTTTATGATTGTGAAGATGGTCTTCTTGATGTCACACGAGGTTCTACCGATGTGACTATTTCAAATAATTGGTTTAGAGAACAAGATAAGGTTATGCTTCTTGGGCATGATGATGGATATGTCAGGGACTTAAACATGAAGGTTACCGTGGTGTACAATCATTTTGGACCTAATTGTAACCAACGAATGCCAAGGTAAAATGATCATTTGATTGTAATTTTTTGCAAAAGATTTTAAAGTTAAACAATATCCAAATGTAAATTTTTAGGAAATATTTATTATTTAATTGATAATATTAAATTGCAGGATTCGTCATGGATATGCACATGTAGCCAATAACCTTTATTTGGGTTGGATGCAATATGCCATCGGTGGAAGTATGGGGCCTAGCTTAAAAAGTGAAGCTAACCTCTTTATAGCACCAAAAGTTGGGAGTAAAGAGGTAATTAAATTTAATAAATTGAGTTCAAATATTAACATTTATAAAATAAAATTATTTCTTTTTCCTAAAATGTTTCTTACATATTTTTACTAAACATTTCACTAATTATATAATGTGTGTAGGTAACTTGGAGAAAAAACGGTCTTACAAATGAGGACAAATGGGAATTTCATTCAATAGGAGATGCATTTGAAAATGGAGCCTCCTTTAAAGTAACAAAAGGAGGACGTGTTCCAAAGCCGAATTATAACAAAGACCAAAGTTTTAAAGTTACTGACGTTAAATCAGTTAGATCATTGACACAATCGTCAGGTGCATTTCAATGTAGTAGGACGTCTATATGCTGAACAAAAAAATAGAATAGTAATTTTGAAGCTAAGTGTGCATCACTAGTATGGAATTTAAACAAAAAGGGAGGATTTTATTATTACAATGTGGAAACTCCGTTTTATCACAAATTTATATTATTGATTTTTGTAATTTAAATGCATTAATATGTATATTATTATTGTTGAATTGAAAAGTTACATGAGGTATCGAATAATAGGTCTTAGTAGCGATTCTATTATCGTAAAACACATAAAAGATGGAAGACTCCGAGCGATAGACACTAATACCATATTTAACCTAACATTTTCTTATAAATCCAACTTATATGATGATATTCTCTCTCACATATAAACTCATATTTAGATCATCTTTAATCCAATGTGGTAGGGGTGGAAAAAAGGGCGGTGGCCCGCCGGACCGGCCCGTGCACCCGCCATAAAATGGCGGGTTGGATTGGGATTTTGGACCCACAGCCCATTAAAGTCCTCCCCGCCAAAGTCCGCCGTCCGCTAAAGCCTGCCTCACCTATTCGTTAAGCTCATCTCGCCTTAAGCCCGTCCTTTTATACATTTATTTGTAAATGTATGCAATATTTTTTTAGGTAAAATTTGTTTAAACGATGCTTTATAAAAAATAAGTGAAAAATTTTAATCGAAAGGTAAAAAAAGACTATTAATCTATTAAAAAATGAAAGAAAAATAAATTAAAAAATAGGTGGGCAAGCTTGCCTCCGACCAACCCGCCATCTTGGCGGGGCGGGCATGATTTTTGTGCCCATTTTATTTGGCGGGCTTGCCCTCCCCGCTCGCTTTTTGGAGGGCTTAAGGCAGGGCGGGCGGCCCGCTTTGCAACCCCTACAATGTGGGACTCTTAACACATTTCATCACGCCAATGACTAAACATATGGAGTGGGATCCTACTACCCTAACATAAAATTGATAGAAAGTGGTCCAATGAATCTTGGATTGACTTTGATATCATCTTATAACTTCTAGTTAGACTGAACTCAATCTTACAAAACCTACTTGTAAAGTAGGAGTGTCTTACTTTATAAACTCTAATTAGGTATTATCTTTATTATATGAGACTTGATATTTTTCAGTAAACTCTCTCACGTACAACACTATTAGGATTGGTGGGTGTGATGTATCTCTATTCATAAACTCTTATAAGGCCTTTTTTATGTGGAGTTTAATTTAAATTTCCTCATTACACATAAATGATGGATGATCTCGATCTTTAGGCTCTGATACCATACTTAACCTATCTCATTCCTATAAAATCAATATGTTATGTGATTATTGTTGTCATTTATAAACTCATCTTCAAGTCATCTCCCATCTAATGCAGGATATTTAAGACAGGTAATCACGCTCATGAGTGAACTTCTATAATAGGATAAATGTAGCTCGATGGTAGAAACCTGATAACATGTGATCCAACAGATATTGGATTGACTCTGATATCATCTTAGAATTTTGAGTAGAGTCTAAGTCAAACTCTCAAAATAAAATTGCAAGGTGATGGGTGCATTTTTTCATAAACTTTAATCAAGTATTATCTTTAATCTATAAGAATTTTTTTCTCATCACACCTTCTCACATCCAGCACTATTAGACTTGGTGAATATCAAAATTTATAGACAAAGCTACCATATTAGATTATATATTGGGTTTAACTCAACCTTAAAAAATCGGCTTGAAAGTCAATTGGTGTCTTTCTTTTTATACTTTAATCACATGTTCTCTTTAATCTATGTGAACAAATATGAATCATCCCACAAATAACCTTTATCATCATTATATTTTGTTCTCTTTAATCTATGTGAACAAATAGGAATCATCCCACAAATAGCCTTTGGCATCATTATCTTCTAGTTCTATACTTTATCAACAAACTATGGTCTATTAAAAATCACTAACAACTTCTTATCTTGAAAGTTTTCTTCTATGTTTCTTTCTTTGTTTGTAACTTTGGAGTTTTCCAATACTGACCCGCAATCTGTTACTACATTTTCATCTCCCTTCTTATCTCGAATATCGGGATCAAATTCTTGTAATAACATGACACACCTTAGTAAATAGGACTTTGATTATTCGTTACTCAGAAAGTGCTTCAATGTTTCATGATCGATCAAAACAATGACTTTGGATTCAGTTAAATACGAGCAGAATTTTTTCAAGTGTGAATATTATTGCAATCAATTCTCTTTTAACAGTTGTATAATTGACTTTATTTTCATTAAGGAATTTACTTATATAATATATTGTATGGAAAAAGATTTCAATTTCATTTGACCAAGAACCGCTCCAACAACATAATCATTGGTATCACATTAAAAAGGTAATTCCTAATTTGGGGCTATGACCACATGTATAGTTACCAAATTCTTATTTATAAAAATGAATGAATTTAGACAATTTTTATCAAATTTAAACTCACTTTCCTTTACTAAAAGATTACATAAATGTTTACCCAATTTCGAAAAATACTTTATAAACGCTTATAAAATCTAACATGTTTTAAAAAACTTCTAATTTCCTTTACATTTACCGCGGAAGTGGAAAATTTTCTATTACCTTAATCTTAGAATGATCCATCTTAATATCTTTCGAAGAAATTAAGTGTCTGAAGACATTTCCTTCGGTTATCATAAAGTCACATTTTTTCCAATGTAAAATCAGGCTTGTCTAAATGCATTTTTCAATACATCATCAAAAAGTGGAAAACATTCACCTTTAAGATGTGGGAGGAATGTTGCAAAAGCCAAATGACATCCTTCTGTATGCAAGGACTCTAAACAAACATTTGAAAGTGGTTTTTTCTTAGCCATATTAGATCTACCACAATGTGATTATATCCTAAGTAGCCATCAAGGAAACACTAAAAAGCCTGACCTAATAACCTTTATAATAGCCAAATTAATCAGTACACATTTTCCATCCACTAACCATACAATTTGGGATCAAATTGTTGTTCTCGTTTCTTGTAACTTTTATTCCACCATTTTAGGCACTACATGAATTAGACTTACCTATGCACTATTAAAATAGGATAAATCATTTAGGCTTCAAGTAGTTTCAAGACTTACTTCTTCACTTCCTTATTCATTGTTGGATTTAGTCATCCTTGAGGTTGTACTAATGGTTTTTACTCGTATTCAATCTTAATGTTATGCACAATAAGCATCACTTATCCTTTTTAGATCATAAATATTCCACCAAAGTGCATCTCAATTATCTCTTAATAATTTTAGTAGTTCTTTCTCTTTGATGCTAGTCAATAAGTTACTTATAATGATTGGTTTAGTGGATTCCTCTCCCATAAACTTATACTTAAAGTGGGATGGGAGTTCCATTAGATTGATGTTTTCTCCTAAATCACATATAGCTCTTCCCACGTTTAACTCTCCAATAGTGCAAGGAATGGTAAAAATACTTGGCTATTTCAACTTGGGAGGTATATTTTGTTGAATAATTGCATTGCATTCTTCGTTTAGAGCTATGTGGTCATCACATGTAAGTTTCCTCATCTTGTTTAACAAACCCTTAATCAGTTTTGCATATACTGACATTTTCTCTAGATATTCTCCAAAGGAAATGCTTAATTGAAGTTTAGTAAATGTTTCTATGAATTTTTTAAATCGTTCTACTTTTTTCCTATTTCTTCTTCAGATGAGGGTATGATAGTCTCGTAACATATGTGATTTTCTTCTCTTGTTTTTCATCACATTTTTCTCTCTTTTTCAACCACTCCATCATATTTTTTTCAGCCATTTTTTAAAGACCCTCTTTATGATGATTCGCCTACTCCTTAACTCCATAGTTTGGAAGCTCTCATATATTCTTTCCTATTCTTTATAACCTTTAGGAGTGCTGAAAATTTCTAGTGAAAAGTTCAAAAATTTTAAGATTTACTGAAAGAGTGGTAAACTTCTCTATTTCATAAAGTTGGTGATTATGTTGTAAGTTATAAGATGTAGGAATGTAATAATTTGAAATTTGACTATTTCTCTGATATCCACCCACGAAATTTGTTTTTTCTTATAAGAATCCATCGGAACTCCACTGATTATTCTCATGGCCACCACCACAGTAGTCACACATAAGATCTGGCCATCCACGTTGTTCTTGGGTGTCTAACTAACCCATGATTATTGCATCCATTTGGGCATGCATACAATCAAAATTAGTTGACATATTTCTTTTATTATTCTCGAATCAAATTCTAATCTTCCAACTTCTGCTACACAAAATTCAAACAACATATACCTTCGGTAGTATCAAGGAAAATAAAAATAAAATAAAATTGTACTCGTGAAATACAATAAGGATAATCCTACTTACAATGATGATTGTAAAAGGGTAAATATGCTATGAATATGCGAGCATTGAATGTGCAAAGTTAGTGAATCCCCTCTCAATCCTATGGTTTGGAATATTAATGGCCAAGTTTATGGGTTGGGTCAAGGGATGGAGGAGGTTTTCCCTTAACTTCTCAGCGAGTATGTGGGGGAATACTTCTTTTTGTCTGCATCAACCAAATTATTTTTTTCAAAGACACCCATCTATCAAATATTGGAGAGGCAAACCAACAATGAACACAGATTCAGGTGAGGCAACCCAAGGCACAGTTGGGCTGCCCGAGGTATCACCTGTGCAATTTCTTGAATGGGATTTTAATGATGTGTTTAGGTTAATTGAATCACATTCTACTTTACTCTAGGACACAATGAAGTTATCCTAGTCTATAGTCCCTCAAACACGAGGTTGGGAAGGTAAAATGGTTAAATAGATGCAAAAAGGTCTCTTTGAATCTACAAAGGTGAGTCCAACAAGTATTACTTAGGGTGAGTCCCTCAAGCGTTAGTTGGGTCAAGTCCCTCAAGCATTTTTTGGTTCAGTTCCCTCAAGCGTTGATTGGGACAAGTCTGTCAAGTTTTGATTAGGGTGATTCCCTCAAGTGTTGCTAGGGGCCGCACATACATATTTAAATGCTATATCATGACGAGTCTGTATGTGGAAGGTGCAACTGTTGTGAACATTTAATATTAATATATACATAAAAAATCAGTTGTATATGGCTTTATTCCTTAATTGTTGGCATGTACCTATGGTAGGGCAATGGTGTCCTACACGACCTAGGTAACTGGATTTATAACAATAGGATTTTAACCCTTTTTTCTCCTTGCTATCTCCAAACTTTCTATATTCTCTTAATGCAAAGTTTTCTTATGTTCTTCCAATTCAACTTCATCCTCCATTTTTCGTCATCTCAAGTGTAGGTATTGAATTTCCCCTTCTCTTCATCTTTTCTTGTCTTGGAACTTAGAAATTTCTCCTACTATCAGTCTTCTTCTCTTTCTACGATACCAAGAATACTAGCAAAGGCGGATGGGTCACTCTGGACCCCTTCATGGGAGGGTTCTATTCAATATTCACTCTTTATTGGAACAATTATATGAACTATAAAGATAGGTTTCTAAGATTGAGGGGAAAAAATAATCGTTCTATGGTGATGTTTGAGGCGACTGGCGAAGGCTGGTTTCCATTTTACTAGACTAAGGACCCTATAGCAATAAATGGTTTCAACTAGGATTTTCTTATTGTAACAGAAAGAGAGGTCCTTGATAAACTTGGATGAAATTTTGCATTATGAGCTCTAAGGATATGGTAGAATTTGATAAGACTGGTGATGGTTTATTTGCGTAAGTTTAATGTCTATTTGGGTGTTCATAGTTTAGATGTTACTTTTGGCTAATATTTTCCTCCTTGTTTGCTGGATAGATAATTCCAATGACCATTTAGCATAAGAAGACCCTTCACACCAGGAAAAAGATTGATCGGGGTGAGAGATGGTGTGACAATCCACATAACTATCTTGGAGGCTTGTTAGGAAAATGAAAGAAAGAAGCGCAATGAGGGAAGCATTGTCCGCACTCTCCCTTTGAAGACAATAAATCATGTTTTGGCTAGACTGACGAGCTCTCCATTTTGAGGTCCCCTCTTAATGATGCACAACCAGAACACCCTGTTGACTTGGAGGCTATGAAAATCATTGATTTGGATGGGACTCCCAAAAATGGGACATCCTCTTCAGCCCCTTCACGAAGCAAGGTACTATCCCTATGGGACGAGGACTTTGATACCATGAATTTTGTGCAAACAAGTCTTAATTTCCCTATTGACTTTCCCAATAATCACAAAATTGTAACTCATTTGGGGTCTAGATATATGTCAAACTTATATGAGACACATATGCTGACGGGGGCTCTGGTTGGTGAGTGTGATGTTTGATTCATATACTCACTTGGGAAGATTATTTGCTGACCTTAAGATCAAAGCGAACACCCTTCGAGAGATAATTATTGAGGTCCTTAACCCCCTAAAGTTTATTTCTGAAGAACGTGGTCGGTTAAAAACAGTCAGAGAAAAACAAAATGAGGCCGCCAAGAAGCTCGAGGAGGAGCTAGCTCGGGTGAAGGCTGAATGAATGATATTGTTGATGTTGAAGACAAAGCCTTTGAAAAGGAAAAAGCTCAAGTGGCTAATCTTAACTCAACTTTGCATCTCAGTGACCTCGACTTGTTCAAGGTCGTAAAGAATGATCAGCTAGTGGTTGAGATTGATTGGGAAATGGGTGTCACTACTGAAGGGGGGATATCCACTCTTTGAAAGCTACACCTACTTAAGAGGAAGGGCGAGTTCAGGAAGATGGTGGACCACTTACACCCACCCAACCCCAACTCTAGACTTTTGCTTGATGCTTTTGTAGTTTTGTCTTGTGTTTTTGTAATCGTCTTTCTTTTATTTTTTGCGATATTGACTATTTGTAACCATGCCTTTTGGGGTTTATTTTATGGAAAAGTTTATGCCTTCTTGCATTTTTTTATGGAATTATTTTACTATTTGTAGCATATAGTTGTAATCCTGGGTCACTTTTCTCATTGGGCGTTGAATGGGCGGCCTACTAAAGCGGCAATGACTCCCTAGCGAGCTCGAGTAGTGATAATCTCTCTATGAAGTTCAAATGATTTATTATCTGATAAGGAGGCAAGGTTCCCTCTGTGAGAGTTTAAAGATTTATTACCTGATAAGGCGAAAAGGATCCATTTGTAAGGATCCATCAATTTATTGTCTGATAAGACGACATTCCCTTTGTAAATGTTCAATGATTTATTGTTTGATAAAGCGACAAGGATCCATTTGCAAGGACCACCAATTTATTTCCTGATAAAGCTGCAAGAATCCCTTTGTAAGGACCTAACATTTACTGCTAACAAAGCGACTATGATCCCTTTGTAACAATCTAGCAAGACTTACAACATCTAACAAACTCATGTTGCCAATAAATAAAAAATAAATAAAGTGTTTCATTAAAAGTCCATGCCCTTAAAAAAATAGTGTCACCATATAATTCATTAATTTTCCGCAGTCACCTGAAGTTTATGAGTAAAATTATAAATTTTGACTTGATAGTTAATGCACGAGTTTTTCCTTCAACCAGGTTTTAGTGATTAATGTGGCACATTATTTCTTAGGACTAGCCCAATATTGTATTGGCGTGACCCCATATTGGTACTCCCTATTGAAGAGTAATTCAATATTCAGAAGATGAATATCAGAAGTTCTGATCTGGGCTGATCTTCTGGTGGTTACTCAGAAGATAGTGTTGACCAGAAGATGTTACCTTCTGGGTCCAATTAGCTTAGCTGTTTAGTAGTAAGGGTACTTTAGTATTTCTTAGTATTGTACTGTTTGTACCTTAAGCTTGTTCACTAAGTTTAGTCTGTTAGGGCCTACGTGGCAAGAATTTTCTTTGTATAAATAGCCTTGTAGTAGCTATCATTTATTAACAACAACTTTATTCTCTCTCATTAATCTTTGCATCGTTATTCTCTTTGTCATCATCTTTATTCTTTGTGCACCAACAATTGGTATCTAGAGCTCCGGTTCCAAACACAGAGAAACACGAGTGAACGTGAGTTTGTGTGACTGTGTGATTGATTTTTTTCTGGGAAACAAAGTTGTGTTAAATCATATTTTTCTTGGTTGTTTGTGGGTTGGGAAACACTGTGTGAGTGTGAGTGAAATATGATTTTTCTGCACAAGTTTAAAGATGAGTGGAAGCAACTTGAATACCAAACTCCCAGTTCTTGATGGTAAAAACTGGAATAGATGGATGATTCAAATGCGTGTATTATTTGGTGCTCAAGATGTTCTAGATCTTGTCACTAGAGGATATGTTCCGGTTGCAGCGGATGCAACGGAAGAACAAAGAGAAGCACAGAGGGAAACGAACAAGAGAGATCAAAAGGCGTTGTTCTTCATCCATCAGTGTGTGGATGTGAATGTGTTTGAGAAGATTTCTGATGCTACGACGTCTAAGGAGGCGTGGGATATATTGGTTAGGTGTTCCGGTGGTGACGTATTAGTAAAGAAGGTGAAGCTTCAATCCCTGAGAAAGCAATATGAAAATCTCAACATGAAGAACAATGAGAAAGTTTCTGAGTATATCTCTAGAGTGATTGTGATCACTAATGAGATGAAGGCTTGTGGAGAAACTCTTTCTGAACAAGTAATCATAGAGAAGATATTGAGGTCTCTTACTCCTCAATTTGATTATATTGTTGTATCTATTGAATATTCTAAAGATCCGGAAACCATGAGAATAGAAGAGTTGCAAAGCAGTTTAGAAGCACAAGAGTTGCGTCTGACTGAGAGAAATTCTAAGAGAGAAGTTGAGCAAGCTCTGAAGGCTTCTTTTGTCAAGAAGGACCAGAAGCATAGACGTGGTGATAGATTCCAGAAGGAAGCCTCAACTTCTGATGAGAAGAGATATCAGAAGGGAAAGGATAAGAAGAAAGTTCAATGTTACTGTTGCAAACAGTTTGGCCATTTTGCTAGAGACTGTTTGGCAAACAAAGGAAGGAAATCAGAAGAAGCAAATATAGCCAGAGGTGATTCTGATGACGAACCTGTGCTATTGATGGCTTCAGAGTCTGACGGAAGATGTTTGTCAGAGTGGTGGTATATGGACACTGGGTGTTCAAATCACTTGACTGGAAACAAACAATGGCTGATAGACTTTGACTCTGAAAGGAGGACAAAGATCAGATGTGCTGATGATAAGTATCTTATTGCAGAAGGTATGGGAAATGTCAAAGTCAAAGTGAAGAATGGAAAGACTGTTCTGATCAAGGATGTTTGGTATGTTCCTGGAATCAGAAGCAATCTGATGAGTGTAGGTCAGCTCATTGAGAAAGGTTTCTCAGTTGTTATGAAGAACAATCTCTTGAAGTTGTATGATTCCAATCAGAAGTTGATTATGCAATCTGAACAGGGAAGCAACATAACATTCAAGGTGAATGTAGAAACAGCTGAAACAAAGTGTCTGAGTGCTGAAGGCTCGGAAGGTGATAGTAAGCTGTGGCACAAGAGGTTGGGGCACTTGAACTATAGAAACCTGGGGCATCTAAGTTCTAAGAAGCTTATACATGGCATTTCAAAGATTGTGAAGCCAGAGAAGTCATGTGAGGTATGCATGAAAGGCAAACAACCCAGATTGCCATTTGTATCAGAAGTTGCTCCAAGAGCAAAGCATGCTCTGGGAGTAGTGCACTCTGATGTGTGTGGACCATTTCCAGAACCTTCACTTGGAGGAAATAGGTATTTTGTGTCTTTTGTGGATGAGTTCACAAGAATGACGTGGGTAACACTTATCAAGTTTAAGACTGAGGTGTTCACAGAATTCCAGAAGTTCAAGGTGAAGGCTGAAAAGCAGAGTGGTCAAAAGATAAAGATTCTCAAAACGGATGGTGGAGGTGAATATAACTCTATAGAATTCCAGAAGTTCTGTGATGATAATGGAATTGAGCATGAGGTTACTGCTCCTTATACTCCTCAACACAATGGTCTTGCTGAACATAGAAATCGTACTTTGCTTGATATGACGAGAAGTATGCTAAAAGAGAAGAAGCTTCCTCATAATCTATGGGGAGAAGCTGTTGCTATTGCAGCATATGTTCTCAACAGGTGTCCAACGAAGAGGCTGAAGGAAATTTTTCCTTTAGAGAAGTGGACTAAAGAGAAGCAAAGCGTTAGTCATCTGAAGGTTTTTGGTTCTTTGTGTTATAAACACGTCCCAGAAGCTAGAACGAAGAAGTTGGATGATAGGAGCAAAGTGATGTTATTGGTGGGGTACCACAGTACATGTGCATACAAGATCTATTGTCCAGAAACTAACAAAGTTGAAGTCAGCAGAGACGTCATTGTGAAGGAATCAGAAGTTTGGGATTGGAGAGAGTATCAACCAACTTCTGAGGTAAAGATAACTTTTGAAGAAGAGTTAGAGTCAGAAGATGAAGCATCTTCTGAAGATGAGTCAGATGGTGAACCTGATTCTGATCCAGATTCTGATGATGACCCAAATCTGGTGGTAGTCATGATTCTGGAAGGGAAAACTCTGAAGACGTAGAGTCTGGAGGACAAGCTTCTGGAGATGATCATGAAGGTGGAGACTCTGGAGGTGGTGACTCTGGAGTAGTTGACTCTGAAGTAGCTCAACGGCCACAAAGAGTCAGAACAATACCTAGAAGGTTTGCAGATTTTGACATGTTGCAAGACACAGAAGTTGACTCAGAAGGAGATGTCATTCAGTGTGCCATGTTAGTAGATTCTGAACCAGTGAGTATTGAAGAAGCGCTCAAGAAGAAGGTCTGGCTGAATGCCATGAAAGAAGAACTTGAGGCTATAGAAAGAAACAAGACTTGGAAGCTGACAGAACTTCCAAAGAAGAAGCCATCAGCATCAGATGGGTTTTCAAGGTAAAGCTGAAGCCAGATGGATCAGTTGGTAAACACAAAGCGAGGCTAGTGGCTAGAGGTTTTCTTTGCAAACCTGGACTAGATTACTTTGAGGTGTTTGCTCCTGTAGCTAGACATGAAACAATCAGACTGGTGATTGCGTTAGCTGCGAACAGAAGTTGGTCCTTGATGCATCTGGATGTAAAGTCTGCATTTCTGAACGGTCCATTACAAGAGGAGGTATATGTGTCACAACCCCCTGGCTTTGTGAAAAAGAATAAGGAAGGGATGGTATTAAAATTACACAAAGCTCTGTATGGATTAAAGCAAGCACCCAGAGCTTGGAATTTGAAAATTGATTCATTTTTCAAGAAGCAAGGGTTTCAGAAGTGTGAGATGGAATATGAAGTCTATGTGCAACATTCTGGAAGCAATATGATTCTGTTGTGTCTGTATGTTGATGACATATTGCTTACGGGGAGTTGTCCAGAAGATCTGATGAAGTTCAAGAAGATGCTGATGAATGAGTTTGAGATTACAGACCTTGGAAAGATGTCATATTTTCTAGGGATGGAGATTCTGTACTCAGAAGATGGTATCATTCTGCATCAGCTGAAGTATGAGTTAGAACTTCTGAAGAAATTCAAGCTGGAGAATTGCAAAGCTATTGTTACACCGTCAGAAACGAATCAGAAGTTGGACTCTGATTCTGAAGGTGAAGATGTTAATGCTACAGTATTCAAACAGCTGGTTGGTTCTCTAAGGTATTTGTGTAATACCAGGCCTGATATATGCTATGCAGTTGGATTGGTTAGTAGGTTCATGAGTAAACCTAAGTGGTCCCATTACCAAGCTGCTGTCAGAGTCTTGAGATATGTCAAGGGAACTCTGAAGTATGGCATATTGTTTCCTTCTGGGAGAAAGGAAGAATCAGAGTTATTGAGTTATCCTGATTCTGATTGGTGTGGAGACAGAGTTGATAGAAGGAGTACTTCTGGCTATTTGTTCATGTTTCTGGGAGGTCCTATTTCTTGGAGTTCCAAGAAGCAACGTGTTATTGCTCTATCAACCTGTGAAGCTGAGTACATCGCAGGCGCTGTAGCTGCATGTCAAGCTGTGTGGATTCTGAACTTATTAGAAGATCTGAAGATTAAAGTGAAGAAGCCTCTGAAGCTGATGATTGATAACAAGTCTGCAATCAATCTTGCTAAGAATCCGGTGTTACACTGAAGAAGCAAGCATATTGAGACTAAGTATCATTTCTTGAGAAGCCAAGTCCAGAATGGAACATTAGAAGTTGTGCACTGTAGCACCCAGAAGCAGATGGCAGATGTTCTGACAAAGGCAATCAAGACGGATCAATTTCTGCTCTTGAGGGATGGAATTGGCGTTGTCAACTTTGATTGAAGAATATGAATTAAGGGATGGTATTGAAGAGTAATTCAATATTCAGAAGATGAACATCAAAAGTTCTGATGTGGGCTGATCTTCTGATGGTTACCCAGAAGATAGTGTTGACCAGAAGATGTTACCTTCTGGGTCCCATTAGCTTAGCTGTTTAGTAGTAAGGGTACTTTAGTATTTCTTAGTATTGTACTGTTTGTATCTTAAGCTTGTTCACTAAGTTTAGTCTGTTAGGGCCTACGTTGCAAGAATTTTCTTTGTATA
This sequence comes from Vicia villosa, assembly GCF_029867415.1. Taxonomy (NCBI): domain Eukaryota; kingdom Viridiplantae; phylum Streptophyta; class Magnoliopsida; order Fabales; family Fabaceae; genus Vicia; species Vicia villosa. Next base: position 146,324,203 of record NC_081181.1, read on the forward strand.
AATAGCCTTGTAGTAGCTATCATTTATTAACAACAACTTTATTCTCTCTCATTAATCTTTGCGCCGTTATTCTCTTTGTCATCATCTTTATTCTTTGTGCACCAACACTCCCTCCGTCCCATAATGAGTGACCCATTTGGAATAAAATGATGTCCCAAAATGAATGATCCATTTCAATTTCTAATACAAATTTTCCAATTCTACCATCTAATTAATAAAAGTTTCATCATTTCCAATACATAATAAGGGTACTATAGTAAAAATATTATTCTCTTTCTTACTTTTAACCATTTTTATTAATCTGTGTGAAATGGTGGAATGAATCACTCATTGTGGGACGGAGGAAATATCAATGTTCAGAATCATCAAAGTGTTTCTGCAATGGATTGACTCTTCAGTTTTGCATTATCTTCTTCAAGCCGAACTGAATTAGTTGTTGCCTCCTATCCTATGCCTGCCTCCTTAAAGCAAAGTAATGTCAACGGCCACAAAGAGTCAGAACAATACCTAGAAGGTTTGCAGATTTTGACATGTTGCAAGACACAGAAGTTGACTCAGAAGGAGATGTCATTCAGTGTGCCATGTTAGTAGATTCTGAACCAGTGAGTATTGAAGAAGCGCTCAAGAAGAAGGTCTGGCTGAATGCCATGAAAGAAGAACTTGAGGCTATAGAAAGAAACAAGACTTGGAAGCTGACAGAACTTCCAAAGAAGAAGCCATCAGCATCAGATGGGTTTTCAAGGTAAAGCTGAAGCCAGATGGATCAGTTGGTAAACACAAAGCGAGGCTCTTTGCAAACCTGGACTAGATTACTTTGAGGTGTTTGCTCCTGTAGCTAGACATGAAACAATCAGACTGGTGATTGCGTTAGCTGCGAACAGAAGTTGGTCCTTGATGCATCTGGATGTAAAGTCTGCATTTCTGAACGGTCCATTACAAGAGGAGGTATATGTGTCACAACCCCCTGGCTTTGTGAAAAAGAATAAGGAAGGGATGGTATTAAAATTACACAAAGCTCTGTATGGATTAAAGCAAGCACCCAGAGCTTGGAATTTGAAAATTGATTCATTTTTCAAGAAGCAAGGGTTTCAGAAGTGTGAGATGGAATATGAAGTCTATGTGCAACATTCTGGAAGCAATATGATTCTGTTGTGTCTGTATGTTGATGACATATTGCTTACGGGGAGTTGTCCAGAAGATCTGATGAAGTTCAAGAAGATGCTGATGAATGAGTTTGAGATTACAGACCTTGGAAAGATGTCATATTTTCTAGGGATGGAGATTCTGTACTCAGAAGATGGTATCATTCTGCATCAGCTGAAGTATGAGTTAGAACTTCTGAAGAAATTCAAGCTGGAGAATTGCAAAGCTATTGTTACACCGTCAGAAACGAATCAGAAGTTGGACTCTGATTCTGAAGGTGAAGATGTTAATGCTACAGTATTCAAACAGCTGGTTGGTTCTCTAAGGTATTTGTGTAATACCAGGCCTGATATATGCTATGCAGTTGGATTGGTTAGTAGGTTCATGAGTAAACCTAAGTGGTCCCATTACCAAGCTGCTGTCAGAGTCTTGAGATATGTCAAGGGAACTCTGAAGTATGGCATATTGTTTCCTTCTGGGAGAAAGGAAGAATCAGAGTTATTGAGTTATCCTGATTCTGATTGGTGTGGAGACAGAGTTGATAGAAGGAGTACTTCTGGCTATTTGTTCATGTTTCTGGGAGGTCCTATTTCTTGGAGTTCCAAGAAGCAACGTGTTATTGCTCTATCAACCTGTGAAGCTGAGTACATCGCAGGCGCTGTAGCTGCATGTCAAGCTGTGTGGATTCTGAACTTATTAGAAGATCTGAAGATTAAAGTGAAGAAGCCTCTGAAGCTGATGATTGATAACAAGTCTGCAATCAATCTTGCTAAGAATCCGGTGTTACACTGAAGAAGCAAGCATATTGAGACTAAGTATCATTTCTTGAGAAGCCAAGTCCAGAATGGAACATTAGAAGTTGTGCACTGTAGCACCCAGAAGCAGATGGCAGATGTTCTGACAAAGGCAATCAAGACGGATCAATTTCTGCTCTTGAGGGATGGAATTGGCGTTGTCAACTTTGATTGAAGAATATGAATTAAGGGATGGTATTGAAGAGTAATTCAATATTCAGAAGATGAACATCAAAAGTTCTGATGTGGGCTGATCTTCTGATGGTTACCCAGAAGATAGTGTTGACCAGAAGATGTTACCTTCTGGGTCCCATTAGCTTAGCTGTTTAGTAGTAAGGGTACTTTAGTATTTCTTAGTATTGTACTGTTTGTATCTTAAGCTTGTTCACTAAGTTTAGTCTGTTAGGGCCTACGTTGCAAGAATTTTCTTTGTATAAATAGCCTTGTAGTAGCTATCATTTATTAACAACAACTTTATTCTCTCTCATTAATCTTTGCGCCGTTATTCTCTTTGTCATCATCTTTATTCTTTGTGCACCAACACTCCCTCCGTCCCATAATGAGTGACCCATTTGGAATAAAATGATGTCCCAAAATGAATGATCCATTTCAATTTCTAATACAAATTTTCCAATTCTACCATCTAATTAATAAAAGTTTCATCATTTCCAATACATAATAAGGGTACTATAGTAAAAATATTATTCTCTTTCTTACTTTTAACCATTTTTATTAATCTGTGTGAAATGGTGGAATGAATCACTCATTGTGGGACGGAGGAAATATCAATGTTCAGAATCATCAAAGTGTTTCTGCAATGGATTGACTCTTCAGTTTTGCATTATCTTCTTCAAGCCGAACTGAATTAGTTGTTGCCTCCTATCCTATGCCTGCCTCCTTAAAGCAAAGTAATGTCAACGGCCACAAAGAGTCAGAACAATACCTAGAAGGTTTGCAGATTTTGACATGTTGCAAGACACAGAAGTTGACTCAGAAGGAGATGTCATTCAGTGTGCCATGTTAGTAGATTCTGAACCAGTGAGTATTGAAGAAGCGCTCAAGAAGAAGGTCTGGCTGAATGCCATGAAAGAAGAACTTGAGGCTATAGAAAGAAACAAGACTTGGAAGCTGACAGAACTTCCAAAGAAGAAGCCATCAGCATCAGATGGGTTTTCAAGGTAAAGCTGAAGCCAGATGGATCAGTTGGTAAACACAAAGCGAGGCTCTTTGCAAACCTGGACTAGATTACTTTGAGGTGTTTGCTCCTGTAGCTAGACATGAAACAATCAGACTGGTGATTGCGTTAGCTGCGAACAGAAGTTGGTCCTTGATGCATCTGGATGTAAAGTCTGCATTTCTGAACGGTCCATTACAAGAGGAGGTATATGTGTCACAACCCCCTGGCTTTGTGAAAAAGAATAAGGAAGGGATGGTATTAAAATTACACAAAGCTCTGTATGGATTAAAGCAAGCACCCAGAGCTTGGAATTTGAAAATTGATTCATTTTTCAAGAAGCAAGGGTTTCAGAAGTGTGAGATGGAATATGAAGTCTATGTGCAACATTCTGGAAGCAATATGATTCTGTTGTGTCTGTATGTTGATGACATATTGCTTACGGGGAGTTGTCCAGAAGATCTGATGAAGTTCAAGAAGATGCTGATGAATGAGTTTGAGATTACAGACCTTGGAAAGATGTCATATTTTCTAGGGATGGAGATTCTGTACTCAGAAGATGGTATCATTCTGCATCAGCTGAAGTATGAGTTAGAACTTCTGAAGAAATTCAAGCTGGAGAATTGCAAAGCTATTGTTACACCGTCAGAAACGAATCAGAAGTTGGACTCTGATTCTGAAGGTGAAGATGTTAATGCTACAGTATTCAAACAGCTGGTTGGTTCTCTAAGGTATTTGTGTAATACCAGGCCTGATATATGCTATGCAGTTGGATTGGTTAGTAGGTTCATGAGTAAACCTAAGTGGTCCCATTACCAAGCTGCTGTCAGAGTCTTGAGATATGTCAAGGGAACTCTGAAGTATGGCATATTGTTTCCTTCTGGGAGAAAGGAAGAATCAGAGTTATTGAGTTATCCTGATTCTGATTGGTGTGGAGACAGAGTTGATAGAAGGAGTACTTCTGGCTATTTGTTCATGTTTCTGGGAGGTCCTATTTCTTGGAGTTCCAAGAAGCAACGTGTTATTGCTCTATCAACCTGTGAAGCTGAGTACATCGCAGGCGCTGTAGCTGCATGTCAAGCTGTGTGGATTCTGAACTTATTAGAAGATCTGAAGATTAAAGTGAAGAAGCCTCTGAAGCTGATGATTGATAACAAGTCTGCAATCAATCTTGCTAAGAATCCGGTGTTACACTGAAGAAGCAAGCATATTGAGACTAAGTATCATTTCTTGAGAAGCCAAGTCCAGAATGGAACATTAGAAGTTGTGCACTGTAGCACCCAGAAGCAGATGGCAGATGTTCTGACAAAGGCAATCAAGACGGATCAATTTCTGCTCTTGAGGGATGGAATTGGCGTTGTCAACTTTGATTGAAGAATATGAATTAAGGGATGGTATTGAAGAGTAATTCAATATTCAGAAGATGAACATCAAAAGTTCTGATGTGGGCTGATCTTCTGATGGTTACCCAGAAGATAGTGTTGACCAGAAGATGTTACCTTCTGGGTCCCATTAGCTTAGCTGTTTAGTAGTAAGGGTACTTTAGTATTTCTTAGTATTGTACTGTTTGTATCTTAAGCTTGTTCACTAAGTTTAGTCTGTTAGGGCCTACGTTGCAAGAATTTTCTTTGTATAAATAGCCTTGTAGTAGCTATCATTTATTAACAACAACTTTATTCTCTCTCATTAATCTTTGCGCCGTTATTCTCTTTGTCATCATCTTTATTCTTTGTGCACCAACACTCCCTCCGTCCCATAATGAGTGACCCATTTGGAATAAAATGATGTCCCAAAATGAATGATCCATTTCAATTTCTAATACAAATTTTCCAATTCTACCATCTAATTAATAAAAGTTTCATCATTTCCAATACATAATAAGGGTACTATAGTAAAAATATTATTCTCTTTCTTACTTTTAACCATTTTTATTAATCTGTGTGAAATGGTGGAATGAATCACTCATTGTGGGACGGAGGAAATATCAATGTTCAGAATCATCAAAGTGTTTCTGCAATGGATTGACTCTTCAGTTTTGCATTATCTTCTTCAAGCCGAACTGAATTAGTTGTTGCCTCCTATCCTATGCCTGCCTCCTTAAAGCAAAGTAATGTCATGTTATGTCACATTGCATTTTCCATAATATTGCGAATAATTTGGATTGGATTGGATTCTTCCACCAACCAAAGAAAGACAGCGTCATGTGAGAGATCATTATTAAAGTTCAATTATTTCATAACCATGTCTTTAGTTGTCCACTCACTCACTCACTCTCGATTTTATTTTACTAATTTGGTAAAAATATTTCATTCAAATTTCTTTCCTTTGGTGGCTATATAAAAAAAAATTGGCAATATATTTCACTCAACTTTAATTGTAGTATATCAGAATTCTCTAATCATGGTCAAATGTTCAAAATTTATAATACATTAGGTTCAACACTTTTTTATGGTACAAAGAACCTTAATATATAAATTTCCTAACAATCAAAACTCATTTGTAAGATGACTCTTTTAAAATAAATATTCAAATTTCTAAATTGTAAAATCACTATTTTAATTTGTAAAATATAAGTTCAAAACAATTTCTACAATATTTGAGCAAATTCACACACACACAACACACACATAAATATATATTTTGAAATCTATAGCAATAAATTATTTTACATATTTTATATTCTTACCTACATTATAGTTATATAGGTATATTTTAGTTTTTTTTCATTTTAATAAGATTCTAATTGACATTAAATTCCAATAATTTGTTTTTTTAATTATTTTTCTTTACTTTGATTAAAAAAAATAATATATAAATATTATTATTTAATTAAAATACGAAAGAAAAGAAAATATATGTATATGTGTGTGCTTGTGTGAGAGAGATGCATCCAATAAATAATCATACATTAGTAGTCACGAGAATTATAAAAACTTGTCTAGGATCGAAGGAATCAAATTTTTAACTTTTAGAGTCACAAGAATTTTATCAAAGGTCCCGCTCTAATACTAGTTGTTGGGTGAGAATATAGACAAAGAAATTTAGAAGAAGGGGTTGGATAGATCATTTCTCTTTAATGTACAACTTCAAAAATATTTTAGTTTCGATAAACAAAATGAGAAATTTTAAGAAGCACAAAATTAAAACACAAAAACAAGAGAGATTGAAGGCATCACAATAAATTAAACCAATTGAAATAATACATGATGCAACTACGTACTTGATTTCTTCTAATGAAATTCAATCACAAGACAGCCAAAGTTTTTTTAAACAAAGCAGTTTAAATACTCTTTACATAGACGTTCTATCAAAACATGATTGACTTCATGATGATTCAATAAAATTGATACGCCACAAAACTAAGTTTATTTATTAAATCTCTATAAGCACAATCTAACTTATGTGGCATACAAACAATGCAATAATGCACTAATGCAATAACAAAATTAATGAATACTATAAAATTAAAAGATGTAAGGGAAGAATAAAAAATACACAGAGATATATAGTAGTCCGGTGTTCATCCTCACTTTGCCGAATCCACTCTTCAATGGCGTTAAAAACTATTGGAAAATAATCACAACCTTCCACTATTTTGATAAGTTTGATACAAGCATTTTGTTGACAACAAACTATCATACGACGATTCTCTCTGTTAATGCAGACACTTAAACTGCTAACAAAGATTTATGGTGTCCTCTCTGTTAATACTTGGAGTAGGTTATTCTACAGAAGAATATAAAGATTTATGGTGATGGGTATAGATACACTAAGGAGAGAAGACAAATTGAAATCTTTGTTTCTATGGGTTTCACCCACATTTTTACACTTATTGCTTTCACCAAAGAAACAACTATTTAAATTAAGGATGAAAAATCAGTTTTGTTAAGCTTTGATTCGAATCAAGAATAAAATTTGATTCAAGTAAATTTCAGTAGAGCCCAAATGAGGCTTCATATAGGTATTTGATTCAAATCAGATTTTTCACTTGATTCAAATCATATGAGGTTGTGATTTGAATCATGTGCATTTTGTGATTCGAATCAAATTGTCCAAAGGCAATTCCCAACAATGGATTGAATTCGTTACAAATAAACAATAAAACAACGAGGTAAATAACCTTCAAGGGCGACTCTGGCATGGATGGACGATATATGGGATTTATGGCCGTTGTCCTTCCCTAGGACACCGGTTAGAGTGTGCTTCACGCATCAAAGTGCCTCCTTTGATGTGACGTGGCTCCGAGATGTTCTGCCTTGCATTTGCCTCCTGATATGTAGTTGAGTGATCGATTTCTCTAGGAAGGTAACTTTAGGTCGATTATTGAAACTTTGGGTCTGTCAAATTGCTCCATCTAATGCTTCAACGAGATATTTTTCGATCGGTGCCCCCCAAACTTCTTTCCCCTTTTTTGAAGTGGGTGTCTACCTTAAGTACCATGTAGGAGGTCAAGGGCATGCCCATTTTTATTTTGGGACAATGTTATCGATCATACGCTTGGAATTATGGCTACCTAATACACTCACAACCAGAATTTGAGATCTCTTCTCCCTGATTGGATGGTCAGTCATTTCCATTTGTTTTAGTTAGAATGGCTATGGAGAATTAATAGTCAACTTATCCAAGTTAGGAGGAGTTACTTGAGAGATGCTGCTTGGATGCCCCTTCTCTCTATCTAATGCCCTTAGGTTGGCCTTCCCTGATAGGTCTGAGCAAAGCTATAAGTAGAACACTGGATTTAATATGGAGAAACCCTTTTCCAATCGGAGTTCCTTTGGTACCCATAAAGGGTGTCTAGAAAAGTGACCCATGTTCTACGTTATCTATAAAATTGTTGTATTTTCTAGGTTGCCATATTATTATTAAGTACTTCGGTTGAGATCAGAAATATGGGTAGTGTTAGACCGATGGATGAACCGCGAATTCCCGGGGTGATCTTCATGTACATAGCCTTCGCACCTGGGAGCAACCCTAAATTCGATTCTCAGATCCTTCCTTTTTCCACTTTGCTGAATTTTTGAGAGAATCGAAGATCTGGATCTCATAGAATCGTGGTTGAGAAGATGATTAGTCAAATCGGTTACGATGTATCTCTGATTTCGCTTCTAAGAGCTTCTTGATTCTGAGATTTGAAACGGCTATGAACCATGAAACTTTTGAAAATAGTTTGCCAAAAAAGTAAAGATCGAAGGCCCTTCAAAATCGTTATTTGTCCATCACATTGGACTCTCCATATGGTGAATTATGATAGTACCAAAATATGCTTATCACATTCTCTTTGGTGACATGTCTTCTCAAGAAACTATTTGTTCCAATTTTAAATATAAGGATCATCCAACACATATTGATCGGTGTGTCATAAAAACTTTTTACTTGGTGCCCAATTGAAATCGCCATGGATCATACCCATCTACTTTCTAGTTAACCATGTTAGTAAGACATGGCCTCTCTTGTAACATCAATTATTTCTCATTGGAAAATGAAAATTTCTTTGGCCACCTCCTTATGGGGGTCACCCCCAGCGAAAATTCTAAAATACCCCTGTTTCGGAAGTTCATTTCCGAAAGCGTCTTTTTTTGAAAAAATTGACTTATTTCGGAAGTTCATTTCCGAAATACTGCGATTTCTGCAGATTTATCAAAACACTCCCCCTCCCCCAATAATTTACCCTAAATCAAAACAAAAAGTGGCAAAGGCGAAAATTTGTGCAAACAGAATTCCAAAGCTGCATCAAGGCTCCAATCACACTGCTAAACAACATTCAAAAGCCCTCAATCCTAACACTTTGTAAGTTTTGAAATTTTTAGATCTATTATTGAAATGCATGTTATTTAGGGTTTTAATTGCATAAATGATATATGGTTAGGTTGTTAGTAGTATTTAAGTTGTTTAGAAGCATTTTGATTTGGTTTGAAGTTTGGTTTAGGGGCCTGTCATGGAAGTTGCAGAAAACTCCATCGCAGGGGTGTTTCGGAAGTTCATTTCCGAAAACACCTCCATCCTAGTTTTCGGAAATGAACTTCCGAAATGTATCAGAAGTTCAAATTTTTTTGTTTTTTATTTTGTCTATGCATATTAATCGTTTTCAATTGCTTACAGGAACATGTCAGGCAACCAACCAGCACGCAGGACTGCGTCTTCTAAAGAGGGTGCTAAGGGAAGAAAGGGTTCTTCAAAGAAGGAGGTGAAAGAGGTGAAGGAGGTGAAGGAGGTGAAGGAGGTGAAGGAGAAGAAGAAGCTTTTGACTGGTTCTGCTTCTCGTCCCCTGGGGGTCCATGGCTCGGACGTGCAGGCTCAGCCTTCAGGCGTGATCAACGCTGATGGTTCTGATACTGAGTGGGATGAGGATTGGTATAATTATCTTCATTCGGAGGAGTTCGCTCGTCGGGAAGAATAACGTGTTTTTATTTTGTTTGATGTGTATTTTGTAACGCTCGTCGGGCAGAATAACATGTTTTTGTTTTGTTTGACGTGTTTTGTTTTGTTTTGTTCTGATTTCGGATTGTATCACACAGTGTTTTTGTATTGGATTTATCATGTTAGTTTTTGGAAGTGGTAACCGGGGTCGGAACATATGACGGAGGAGGTGGATGTTCGGAGGAAGAAGAACCGGAGGTACGTCCACCGCGAGACAAAGGAGCCAATCAATGTAAGCTATAGTTTATCATTATCATCTGGGGACGTCATTTCTAAAAAATCAAGATTAAAAATAATAAGATTTTTTTCCCAATTTTTTGTAATGACGTCCCCTGATGATAATGATAAACTATAGCTTACATTGAGTGGCTCCTTTGTCTCGCGGTGGACGTACCTCCGGTTCTTCTTCCTCCGGACATCCACCTCCTCCGTCATATGTTCCGGCCCCGGTTACAACTCCTCCGTCATTTGTTACTTACAGTAGTACGTATTTTTATTAAAAGAATAAAAAAACCTTTTGAAATTTGGAAGCCTTTTTTTCTCCCCACCACTCTCTCATCCCCACATACCCGTGTTCAACAATATGTAACTTTAATTTTATGTAATATTATCGTTGTAATCTTCACCCGATTAAATAAAGCGAATTGTTGTTGTTTTTCATTTTATTCTGTCCAGACATACTTTCGGAAGTTCATTTCCGAATTCCTCCAAGGGGGGTGCGTTCGGAGATGAACTTCCGAAACACCACATTTTCTGAAAAGTAACTTTATTTCGGAGATGCATCTCCGAAATCAATATTTTATATTAAAAAAAACACGTTTTCGGAGATACATTTCCGAAAACACCTTTTTTAAGAAAAAAAGTACAGTTTCGGAAATGAACTTCCGAAACAAGGGGTATTGTGGTAAATTCACCAGGGGTGGGCAAAAAGGTTAGGAGGTGGGTGAAAAAATTTTCTTGGAAAATTTCTCCAAGACCTCGACTATTTCGTGGTCACCTCATCGTTCATTAGTCTGATTAAGTGATCAAGTACCAAGTTTTTGTTTCATTAGTGTCTTTTGCTGAAAATGTTTTCTACCCTTGTTTCCACGGTGGCTAATGCAATAAAGCCATAGACTAATAAAGCAAGTGCTTGCAGTGAATTTAATACATAGTTGTGGCTCATTCCTGAATGCATAAGAAGTAACTGAGGAATTACCTAGAACACTTGACATGCAACAAATTTAGTCTGAAGAATTCACAATAACACCATGTGATGTGATGAGTTTGAGAAGTAAAACAACAAAGTAATAAAATCAAAAACACAAGCAAAGTTATTGTTGTCATTGCATTTATATTTTTAATTGTTAACAACTTGATGAATTGTTTAAGTTATCAGAAAAAGAAATTCAACCTGAGCAAGATGGAGACTCATTTGCAAAGTGGTGGAAGAGAAAGAAGATGTTTATATTGAATCACACATTATTTTGTTTACAAACAACTATAGTGTTTATAAAGCTAACATAAGCATGAGTTAATGAATAGAAATATGCAGTTAGAATATGGGCCTAAAAGCCCACAATATTTTTTTTTGAAAATTTTAATTGATTAATTTCTTAAAATTAATATTAATTATTAATTAAAATTTATATTAAATAATTTTCAAATAAATTTTTAAATAAAATTGTTGATTTATTCTATAAAAATTATTTAAGAATAAATTATCTTAGTCATTATTACCATGATAGTAAAACTATTATTTTTTTGTCTTAATCATCACTGTCATGTTGACAAAAGTGAAGAGAAACAACAAAATTCTAAAAGAAGTAAAGTCGAGGACAAAAAATTGATTTTTAAAATGGGAGACTAAAATTTGGAACTCATCAAATTAGAAGACCAAAAGTATATTGTTTAAGAAACTTGTGTAATGATATGGACACAAGCTGTGGCAGAACCAGAACTAGACTATAAAGTTTGAGGTGGCCACCAAATTAAACTATGATTTATAAATAAAATATTCATACCATAATGTAGATAAAATATCTAAATTGTAATTAACACAAATTTAAACATGAAATGATTAAAGAGTATTACATAAAAATACCTTAAAGTAATGCTCTACGATTTTTGAGTAGCTTGAAATCACCAGTCATAGTCTCAGAATCAATACTTGTAGAAATTTCTCTTTCAATGTTAACCATCATGCTATCTCCTAGAAAATCAGCTTCCATTTTGTTTCTCAACCTTGTCTTGATAATTTTCATTGCCGAAAAAGATCTTTCTGTAGTAGTTGTAGATATAGGGAGAGTCATGATAAGGCGGAGCAGTCTATCAATCAAATAATAAATTTCCTTCTTTTCAGTTGCAACCAAAGATGAACATAATTTTTTAATAGTTGACAAATTATTCAAACTTAATGCTTGTCGAGTATCAATAATAAAATGTCAAAGTTGAAATTTCAAATTAGTCTTCTCTTGCTCATTGAAGTCCATAGGATAATATTTTTCAACTAGAGTGTAAATGGTATCAAGATTAAAAGCATTGTAATTATCCGTTGGAGCCAAAGCGCAACTTAGAGTTAACAAATCAATCGTTTGCTTACTAAATATGTTATTCAACTCTTGCAATTGTTTGTCAATGGTAGTGAAAAATATTTCAACTCTAAAATAATGCTCAATGGTTACCTGATTTTCTTCAAGATGAGAACGACCAAATCTTGTTGTTGAATGGACATCATTAAGATCAGGAATCTCAATATCATATTTTTCTCAAAAAGACTTCACACTCGCAAACAATTCATCCCAACCAATTGAAGGATAGAAAAACACTTAGAAAGGGGGGGTTTGAATAAGTGTAGCTTTAAAAACTTGACAGATAAAAATAAATTGCACAGTTATTTTTATCCTGGTTCGTTGTTAACTAAACTACTCCAGTCCACCCCCGCAGAGATGATTTACCTCAACTGAGGATTTAATCCACTAATCGCACGGATTACAATGGTTTTCCACTTAGTCCGCAACTAAGTCTTCCAGAGTCTTCTGATCACACACTGATCACTCCAGGAACAACTGCTTAGATACCCTCTAAGACTTTTCTAGAGTCTACTGATCAACACGATCACTCTAGTTACAATCTGCTTAGTTCACTCCTAAGACTTCCTAGAGTATTCTGATCAACACGATCACTCTAGTTCCTTACACCTTAATGTAATTCTAAGAGTATTACAAATGCTTCTTAAAAGCGATAATCACAACTGTGATATTTCTCTTAATCGTTTAAGCTTAATCTCACTAATATATTACAACAGCAATGTAGTGAGCTTTGATGAAGATGAAGATTCTGAGTTTAGATTTGAACAGAGTTTCAGCAAGTTGATATAAGTTGTTTTGGTGCAGAATCGTTAAAATCGTCAACCTTGCTTCTCATCAGAACTTCATATTTATGGGCGTTGGAGAAGATGACCGTTGAATGCATTTAATGCTTTGCGTGTTCCGTACAACATCGCATTTAATGTTATACGCTTTTGTCAACTACCTCGAGCCTTGTTCACGCTGTGTCTACTGACGTAGCCTTTAATAGCTTTTAACGTTCCTTTTGTCAGTCAGCGTAGCTTGCCACTTGTACTTTCTTCTGATCTGATGTTTGTGAATACAACGTTTGAATATCATCAGAGTCAAACAGCTTGGTGCATAGCATCTTCTGATCTTCTGACCTTGAAGTGCTTCTGAGCGTGATACCATCTTCTGAGCTTCAGTGCTTCTGATCTCTTGTTCTTCTGATGCTTCCATAGACCCATGTTCTGATTCTGCTTCGACCATCTTCTGATGTCTTGCCAGACCATGTTCTGATGTTGCATGCTGAACCCTTTGAGACAAAGCTTCTGAGCGCTGAATTATGCGTACTCTTTATATATATTTCCTGAAAAGGAAATTGCATTGGATTAGAGTACCATATAATCTTAAGCAAAATTCATATTATTGTTATCATCAAAACTAAGATAATTGATCAGAACAAATCTTGTTCTAACAATCTCCCCCTTTTTGATGATGACAAAAACATATATAAATGATATGAATTTGCGATCAGAAAGAATAGACGGCAAAAGACAAATCACACAGCTATAGCATAAGCATATGAATATGTCTCCCCCTGAGATTAACAATCTCCCCCTGAGATAAATAATCTCCCCCTGAAATAAATACTCGAAGAACTTTAATAAAAGACTTCCCTGATTATTTCGGTAGAGACGATCATATAAGCTTCTTGTCTTCAGAGAATTCATAGCTTCTGACTTCTGCTTCCATTGGACAGCTTCAGAACTAGAATTTCCTTAGATCCCTAGAACACTCACAGCTTCTGATTCCTGCTTCCATCTAGGACAGCTTCAGAACTTGAATTTCTTTGATCTTCTGAACATTCACAGCTTCTGATTTATGCTTCCATTCAGGACAGCTTCAGAACTTGAATTTCTTTGATCTTCTGAACATTCACAGCTTCTGATTTCTGCTTCCATTCAGGACAGCTTCAGAACTTGAGTTTTCTGGATCTTTAGAACATTCGCAGCTTCTGATTTCTGCTTCCCTCGGATAGCTTCAGAGCTTTGAATTTCTACCAATATCACTTCATGCTAGATTTGTATCAGAACATTGTTGAATGTACCAGAGCATCATCTGAGCATCTCTACATCCTGAAATGTTACAGAACAAAAACTAAACGACAAAAAGTCAGCATGAACGAGTTAGAACATAAAATGTATGTTTGAACACATTATATGAATCAGAGCCATATAGGCTGAAATAATGTATCAGAGCAAATAATGTATCAGAGCCATAACATTATATGTATCAGAGCAAATAGAATTTTGTCAGAATAAATAGACAAATATAGATCAAATTCTATTATCAGTGCTTCTGATTCATTCTTCTTTCTTGCTTCTGATTTCTGAAGCTTGACAGCACTCAGCTTGCTTCAGTTTCCATGGTTTTGCTTCTTGTGTTTGCTTTGAAGATTTTCTTCACTTCTTTATACCTGCAAAACACTTAAACCATATAGAACTTGCAGTTCTTGTTAGTGAATATGTGGGAGCTTTACCCAGCAACTGATAGATTAATCAAATCATTTATCATTTATCTTCTCCCCCTTTTTGTCATAACATCAAAAAGAATATTTCAAAATGATTCAGATGTATAAAACGACAAATAATTCAAAAGAATGTAAAAGCAAAGAAACTTTTCATTGATAATAAAACAAGGATTACAAGAACGGAATGCAGGAAAACAGATGCAACAAGGAGAGGAAACTACAAAGAACAAAAGACTAAGATCCTAGCCTACGCAAAATCCGCGCCAGAACATCATGAATCCCGTCAGTGCTTGTAGCTTGCCTTGTCATGAAGGAACGAAACTCAGCATTGGCTGCTTCTTGCGCGTCCAAACGAGAAGCCAGCATAGCTTGATTCTGATGAAGAGTTTCCATGGTCTCCATCAGAGCTGAGGTTTCACCAGAAGAAGAAGCACCAGTATTTCTGCCCAGAGGGACAGCAATCTCAGCAGGGTGATCTTCTGGAAGATCTTCAGCTTGTGCATCTTCCATTTCCTCGTCTGAGTTTGACTCAGAAGTAGCCTTAGCATATTCTGGTTCAGGCAGCTCAGAAGTTCCATCTTCCAATGCTTGAAGAATAGCTGCTAGGTTTGTTGGAGGAGTAGGACCAGCAACTTCAGCACGATAAACCACTACTGGAAAGACCATGTGAGGTGCTTTTTCAGAAGGGTTCATTCTGAACCAGTTGAACAGCCACTGAAAATCTCCAGTCAGCACAGGAAACCATGGTCTCCACACCACGATGTCTCTGCAGAGATTTTCTTCTTCCAACTCATCTGCTGGTATCTTCCTTTCAAGAACATTTCTGTTCCTGATGAGATGGTGATGGCTGCTCTCACCAACTTCCAACCGGAGACCACGAACACCAGGAGCTTCAGACATAATCCTTCTCTGAGTGTCTGTAGCCTTATCCAGAAAATCCTGACGAAAGGTATTCCAAAGGTTGTTTGTAGCATACTCATCCAGATGATTAAGGTGAGCAGCACCTAGAATCTCCAACCAGCCATTTACATCAGCATGTAAAAGCTCCAGATATGTTTGAGTGGTAGGGGTTGGAGGGTTGACAGTGAACCTTGAGTCGGGAAGAACAACACTATAGGGATTAGGTGTTCTGGTGGGAAAAGGGTATGAGAGAGATGAAGAAATATCTGATGGAAGGGTTGAAGGAGAGGAGATATCAGATGGTGAAGAAGGTGGTTCCGAGAGGATGAATGAGGAGGAAGAGGTGGTGGAGGTCTTTGAAGAGGGGGATGATTGAGGGGAACCGTCAAGGGGTTGATACACTTTGAGAGGGTCATAGGAGATCCTAACTCTTTTAGGTTTGGTTTCTGGTTCAGCAGATGCCTTTCTCTTTTGTTTCCTATCATTGTCTTGATTCCCAGAGCTTGACGATGGATTCATGATGAATTTTCAGATATTGGAAACTGCTAGGGTTTATGATATGAAAAGAGAGAGAGACGAAAAAGAAACCGAATGCAGAGAGAGAGAAATATGAGAGGGAAAAGAAACGTTTGAAGAGTATAAAAAGAAAACTGAAAGAGAGTAAATGATGAAAAGCATTTAATGTTACGTGACATGAGGAGAGATAATAATGACAAAAGACGTGATTTGCACAGTTACCTAAGTAGACGTCCCCTCAACTGCACGCACGCTTGTCCAGGAATAGTGAACACGTGTTTACCATCTGAATAGCCAGTTACAGCTGTTTTGCTTTTATAGAGATTCTGAATCAACTTAGACACTGAAACGTTAGTAATAACTGAATCACAATTTCTAATTGATTTCTATCAGAACTTAAAAAAAATTTCATATCAAAGGATACTCATACGTAAGAATTTCTCATCTTCTCATTCTGAGCTTGTTTCTGAAGACCCAATTTGTGCCGATTATATTGAATCCATCTGGTCTAGGAACAAGATCCCAAACATCATTCCTTGTAAACTGATTCAGTTCTTCTTGCATAGCAATTATCCAGTCTGGATCTTCTAGAGCATGATCAACAGAAGTTGGCTCGATCAAAGATACAAGACCTAATTGACAGTCTGCATTGTTCTTAAGGAATGCTCTTGTTCTGATTGGATCATCCTTCTTTCCAAGAATGACATCTTCTGAATGACCAGAGATGAGTCTGGATGATCTTCTGACAGATGGTTCTTCAGAAATACTTAGATCCTCCAGAGAAGCTGATACTTGATCTTCAGATTCTTTGCTTCTGAGAAGCTCTGCTTCTGATGCGTTGCTTCTTGGCTCAACAACTTCTGATATATCAATATCACAATCTGCAAAATTATCAAACTGCTTTGGTTTTTCAGAACCAAGCTTATCATCAAACCTGATATTGATTGATTCTTCTACAATCAATGTTTCAGTATTGTATACTCTGTAGCCTTTTGAGCGTTCAGAATATCCAAGAAGGAAACATTTTTGTGCTTTGGAATCAAACTTACCAAGATGATCTTTAGTGTTCAGAATAAAGCATACACATCCAAAAGGATGGAAATATGAAATGTTGGGCTTTCTATTCTTCCACAATTCATAGGGAGTCTTATTTAGAATAGGTCTGATAGAGATTCTATTCTGAATATAGCATGCAGTGTTTATTGCTTCTGCCCAGAAATGCTTAGCCATATTGGTTTCATTGATCATGGTTCTGGCCATTTCTTGCAGAGTCCTATTCTTTCGTTCTACAAACCCATTTTGCTGTGGAGTTCTAGGACAAGAGAAATCATGGGCAATACCATTTTCTTTGAAGAACTCTTCAAAGGATCTGTTCTCAAATTCACCACCATGATCACTTCTGACCTTTATGATTTTACACTCTTTTTCAGATTGAATCTGAATGCAGAAATCAAAGAACACTGAATGAGTCTCATCCTTGTGTTTCAAGAATTTTACCCATGTCCAGCGGCTATAATCATCTACGATGACTAATCCATATTTCTTCCCTCTGACAGATGCTGTTTTGACTGGGCCAAACAGATGAATGTGCAAGAGTTCTAATGGCCTTGAGGTAGAAACAACATTCTTGGACTTGAATGCAGGTTTGGAGAACTTGCCCTTCTGACATGCTTCACAAAGAGCATCTGATTTGAATTTCAGATTAGGGAGTCCTCTGACCAGATTCAGTTTGTTAATCTGAGAAATCTTTCTCAAACTAGCATGACCTAATCTTCTGTGCCAGACCCACTGCTCTTCAGAAACAGACATAAGACAAGTCACCTTCTGACTCATAAGATCTTGCAGATCTGTCTTATAAATGTTGTTCTTCCTCTTGCCTGTAAATAGGATTGAGCCATCCTTCTGATTTACAGCCTTGCAAGATTCTTGATTAAAGATTATATCATAACCATTGTCACTCAATTGACTGATAGATAAGAGGTTATGTGTTAATCCTTCTACAAGAAGTACATTAGAAATGGAAGGAGAGTTACCAGACTTTATAGTTCCAGAGCCAATTATCTTGCCCTTCTGATCTCCTCCAAACTTGACTTCTCCTCCAGACTTAAACACCAGGTCTTGGAACATAGACCTTCTTCCTGTCATGTGTCGCGAGCATCCAGAGTCCAGGTACCATGACATGTTGTGCTTTGTCCTTTTTGCAGTCAAGGATATCTGCAATAGGAATAATCTTATCCTTAGGTACCCACATTTTCTTGGGTCCTTTCTTGTTAGATTTTCTCAAGTTCTGATTGAACTTGGGTTTAACATTGTAAGCAATAGGAGGAACAGCATGATAATTTTTAATGTGAGTTTCATGATATTTCCTAGGTTGTGTCACATGCTTTTTGGTGTGTGTTATGTGAAAACTTTGAGCATGTGAAGTGTGCCTAATATCATGGGAGTGGCCATACTTGAACTGATCATACAATGGCTTGTATGTGATTTTCATTTCATCAACAGGTTCAAGTTTGTATGGGGTTTCACCCTCAAAACCAATGCCGACTCTTTTGTTTCCAGACACAGCATATATCATAGAAGCTAGCTGACTTCTGCCAATACTTCTAGATAAGAACTTCCTGAAACTTAAATCATATTCTTTCAGAATATGGTTTAGACTAGGAGTGGATTTTTCTGAATCAGAAGGGGATCCAACATTATTGGATAATTTTAAAAGTTTTTCTTTTAATTCAGAATTTTCCAACTCAAGCTTCTTTGTTTCAAATTCAAATAGCTTTTTCAGCTTTTTGTATTTGAGACTAATCTGAGACTTGAGTTCCAGTAGTTCAGTTAGACCGGAAACTAACTCATCTCTAGTAAGTTCAGAAAATACCTCTTCAGAATCTGATTCTGATGTAGATTCTGATCCGTCATCTTCTGTCGCCTTCAGCGCACAGTTGGCCTGCTCATCTTCTGATTCTGAATCATCTTCTGACTCATCCCAGGTTGCCATAAGACTTTTCTTCTTATGAAACTTCTTCTTGGGATTTTCCTTCTGAAGATTTGGACATTCATTCTTGTAGTGTCCAGGCTCATTGCATTCATAGCACATGACTTTCTTCTTGTCAAATCTTCTGTCATCGGAAGATTCTCCACGTTCAAATTTCTTTGAACTTCTGAAGCCTCTGAACTTCCTTTGCTTGGTCTTCCAGAGTTGATTTAGCCTTCTGGAGATCAGGGACAGTTCATCTTCTTCTTCAGATTCTGATTCTTCAGGATCTTCTTCTCTAGCCTGAAAAGCGTTAGTGCATTTCTTGATATTGGATTTTAATGCAATAGACTTACCTTTCTTTTGAGGCTCATTTGCGTCCAGCTCTATTTCATGACTCCTCAAGGCACTGATAAGCTCTTCCAGAGAAACTTCATTCAGATTCTTTGCAATCTTGAATGCAGTCACCATAGGACCCCATCTTCTGGGTAAGCTTCTGATGATCTTCTTTACGTGATCAGCCTTGGTGTATCCCTTGTCAAGAACTCTCAATCCAGCAGTAAGAGTTTGAAATCTTGAAAACATCTTTTCAATGTCTTCATCATCCTCCATCTTGAAGGCTTCATACTTCTGGATTAAAGCTAGAGCTTTAGTCTCCTTGACTTGAGCATTTCCTTCATGAGTCATTTTCAAGGACTCATATATGTCATAGGCCGTTTCCCTGTTAGATATCTTCTCATACTCAGCATGAGAGATAGCATTCAGCAAAACAGTTCTGCATTTATGATGATTCCTGAAAAGCTTCTTCTGATCATCATTCATTTCTTGCCTTGACAGCTTTACGCCACTGGCATTTACTGGATGTTTGTAACCATCCATCAGAAGATCCCATAGATCACCATCTAGACCCAGAAAGTAACTTTCCAGTTTATCTTTCCAGTATTCAAAGTTTTCACCATCAAATACCGGCGGTCTAGTATAACCATTGTTACCGTTGTATTGCTCAGCAGAGCCAGATGTAGATGCAGGTGTAGGTGTAGACTTTTCACTTTCATCAACCATCTTTTACTGAAGCGTTTTTCTCTTCCTGAATCTTTTCTAAACACGGTTAAGTGCTTGCACCTTAGAACCGGCGCTCTGATACCAATTGAAGGATAGAAAAACACTTAGAAAGGGGGGGTTTGAATAAGTGTAGCTTTAAAAACTTGACAGATAAAAATAAATTGCACAGTTATTTTTATCCTGGTTCGTTGTTAACTAAACTACTCCAGTCCACCCCCGCAGAGATGATTTACCTCAACTGAGGATTTAATCCACTAATCGCACGGATTACAATGGTTTTCCACTTAGTCCGCAACTAAGTCTTCCAGAGTCTTCTGATCACACACTGATCACTCCAGGAACAACTGCTTAGATACCCTCTAAGACTTTTCTAGAGTCTACTGATCAACACGATCACTCTAGTTACAATCTGCTTAGTTCACTCCTAAGACTTCCTAGAGTATTCTGATCAACACGATCACTCTAGTTCCTTACACCTTAATGTAATTCTAAGAGTATTACAAATGCTTCTTAAAAGCGATAATCACAACTGTGATATTTCTCTTAATCGTTTAAGCTTAATCTCACTAATATATTACAACAGCAATGTAGTGAGCTTTGATGAAGATGAAGATTCTGAGTTTAGATTTGAACAGAGTTTCAGCAAGTTGATATAAGTTGTTTTGGTGCAGAATCGTTAAAATCGTCAACCTTGCTTCTCATCAGAACTTCATATTTATGGGCGTTGGAGAAGATGACCGTTGAATGCATTTAATGCTTTGCGTGTTCCGTACAACATCGCATTTAATGTTATACGCTTTTGTCAACTACCTCGAGCCTTGTTCACGCTGTGTCTACTGACGTAGCCTTTAATAGCTTTTAACGTTCCTTTTGTCAGTCAGCGTAGCTTGCCACTTGTACTTTCTTCTGATCTGATGTTTGTGAATACAACGTTTGAATATCATCAGAGTCAAACAGCTTGGTGCATAGCATCTTCTGATCTTCTGACCTTGAAGTGCTTCTGAGCGTGATACCATCTTCTGAGCTTCAGTGCTTCTGATCTCTTGTTCTTCTGATGCTTCCATAGACCCATGTTCTGATTCTGCTTCGACCATCTTCTGATGTCTTGCCAGACCATGTTCTGATGTTGCATGCTGAACCCTTTGAGACAAAGCTTCTGAGCGCTGAATTATGCGTACTCTTTATATATATTTCCTGAAAAGGAAATTGCATTGGATTAGAGTACCATATAATCTTAAGCAAAATTCATATTATTGTTATCATCAAAACTAAGATAATTGATCAGAACAAATCTTGTTCTAACACCAATTTCTCTTAATTCTTGAATAAGATTTTTTTGTTGAACAAACCAAATGCATAACATCAACTACATCCTAAGAATGTTGTTGTAAAGCTTGACAAAGAACATTTGTAATCTCCATAATTTCTTTCATCAAATGCAATATGAATATGAAATCAAATGACTTCAAATAATTGTAAGCACTATCACCATCTCCACGTGAAGCATAACTTAATCCTTCATTTGCAAATTTTCTTGAATAGAACAAGTTGCTTCATACATATTTATCAAGCTAGAAATAGAAGAGAAATGTGATCCCCAATGAGTATCCCCTGCTCGCTTCAAAATATCAATTTGATTTTCACCTTTACCCGTTACAATCTCACCAATCTCTAATAAATGCTCAATTTCATCTAATTGGGAAGCTTGTAACTCGTCATGGCGCTTTGTAGAAGAACAAACAACATTGACAATTAAAGTCAACTTCTCAAAGAATTGATGAATTGGTTTAACTTCTCTTGATGAAGTAACCAAAGCAAGTTGCAATCAATGAGCAAAACAATGAACATAATATGCATAAGGACAATCCTTCATAAAAAGTGCTTGTAAACCGTTCCGTTCTCCTCTCATATGGCTAGCACCATCATACCCTTGACCATGAATATTTGAGACATCAAGATTATGCAGAGAAAATATATCACAAACTTTTTGCTTAAGAGTTAAAGATGTAGTGTCATTAACACGTGCAAGGCCAAAAAATCTCTCTTGTATAAAACCATCTTTATCAACAAATCTCAAAACAAGAGACATTTGCTCTTTTTTGGATTCATGATGCGCTTCATCTACAATTATACAAAATTTGGAATCACCAATTTCTTTACGGATATACTTTTTCACCCTACTTGAAAGAATATGCAAGATCTCTTTTTGAATTATATGTGAAGTATACTCGCTGTTACATGGAGCATTTTCCAACACAACTTTTGCAACTTCATCATTACAACATGCTAAGAGTTTTATCAACTCAAGAAAATTACCTTGGTTTGATGATGTTGTACTTTCATCGTGACCTCTAAAAGCACACACTTAAAAGGTTAACCAATAAGCAATGTCAATTGAAGTCTTGAGACATAGTCGATTCTTCATTATATTAATTGAACTTTGAGCTTGAACAATATTCCTAATGTGACCATCTTGATTCAATAAGTCTTGACAAACTTTCATAGCATTATTATGTGGTGAACAAGGATCTTTCCCTATGTGTTTAAGAAATGCACAATTCTTTCCATTTCTAACTTTCTTCCAACCTCTAAAACCTGTAGAAATGAAGACATCGGAACCAGGGCGTCCACTTGGTCTTTTGCTAAAAAGATAACATGGTAAGCAATAAGCAACATCTTCTAAGGGTGAATATTCTAATCATAAAGGAAAAAGGCTAAACCAAGCGTGTTGAAAGTGTCTTTGATGATCTTCTTTACCAGATAATGGATATTGCTCTAAATTCATTTGATATGGACCCCATTTTAAATAAGCTAGCTCTTCGTATTTCATTCATTTGATTTACATTATATTCCCACATTGAAGGTCGTTTTCTAGGACCGCATTCTAAAGAATTCTCAATGTCATCCGAACAAACTCTATTAATATTTTCTTCAATTCTTGGATTCCCAAGAACTATTTGAGGTTCGGGAATAGGTGTGAAATCCTCTTCATCTCTTTCTTTCCTCTTGAAAAAAGAATCAATTTTTCTACTCTTCATTATCACTTTTGTGTGCTGCATAATCAATTAAATAAATTAACACAACACAACAAAATTCAAAATCAATCTTAGCGAGAATCAATCCCAAATTAAATTCCAAATCAAAATCATAACCCAACAAAATCTTACTGAGAAAATTAGTGAAAATCAATCCCAATTCTCAAATCAATTATAACACAACAAAATCCCAAATCAATCCCAACTCAAAATCATAACACAACAAAATCCCAAATCAAAATCATAACAATAAAATCACAATTCAAACTCTAAATTTACAATCCAATCTTACACAACTTAGTAAGTTAGTAATAAAACAAATCAAATGAATATTAGTTTATCACAATCAAAAGTCAAACCTAGAGGATACATTTATTTTTTCAAGGGTTAATAGTAGTTTACCCCCCTGTAATATGAAAGTGTTTCGGTTTACCCCCCACCGTTGCCAAAGGCAGGTTTTGACAACGTTTTTTTTTTGAAAAAACCGTTGCCTAAAGGTAGGGAGTGGGAAAAGTAAAATTCGCTAACATTACAGAGGGTGAATTACTATTAACCCTTTTTTCAAAAACAACAAACAAATAAATTAAATCTTACTCAATCAAGAGGTAGCAAGTTGTTAGATGAAGAACGACTACTATTGAAGCAAATGGTGGAATGGAAAAAGGCAGGTGATGGTGGGTTGAGCTTCACCGTAAACAAATTTAGAAAAAGAGAGTATTTTGATTGTTGGAAAAATATTAGGGTTGTTGGGTAAGTAAAGAATAAAAGTGATTATTGATAAAATTGTTAATATTCATTTTAAATAAGGATAGTTTAGTATTTTCACATTATGAAAAAAATAAAAAATAAAAAACTTGGGGTCGCTGTGGCACCCCCTTGTCCTAACTATGTTCTGCCATTGAACACAAGGGACTAATTTAAATAAGGTTTTGATCAAGTACTAAAAAAAACCAATATTATTCATATCTAATTACTTAACTCAACTTAAATACGACCAAATATGATGCATTAGTATAAGGAATGATATGGTACGAGAACAACTCCTAACATCATACCGAAAAATAAACACATTACTAGATAAAGGCTATGGAAACACTATCACGCTTCTGCCGTTTCAGACATCAAAAAGCTTATTCGATTCAAATACACCCGCAATTACATATCTCATCATTATGTTAAGCTGCCGTTTCACAATTATTTTGATATGATCTCAACGATCTACTATGTAAATGTAGTAAGAAACTAAATCGCTCATCAAATGTTTATAACCTAGGGATTCACCACTCAAATATGATTATTCGATCTACAACTTACTTATTTATAATATGCTCACGTCTCACATGAATTTGACATCCAAGTGTATTTGTAAATACATTCCCCTCATTTGAAATCAAAGCATTTTTTTTTATCAATACACTAAAAACGCACACACACAATTTTAGTAGAATTCAAATCTTAGTATTAACGTTTAACAATATTGAATTTTGTCATTTAATTAGAGTTAGTAGTGTAAAAAAAACAATAGAGAAGTCAATTGTCTTATTATCTTAAACCTTAGCCGAAGTGAACGTTGTAATTGTAACAAAATCTTAGTCACATTTTAGATAGAATCAAACAAAAAGTGTTACATATGCTTTTGCTGGTAAATATCAATGACGGTGAAAGAACACAACTCAAATCCCAATCCAAATCCAAACTCACTCTGATTTCAATTCCAATTTAATTCTCGTTGAATCCCAATCTCTGCTCCTTCACTCTCTCTCGTAAGTTCATCTTCCTTTTCTAGGTCTTCTTTCTCAGATCCACCTCACTTTTCGATTCCAAATTCCTCATTCATGTTGATAATTTTGCAGATTTATGCATTGGGAGTGAAGATGATGAGGCTGTGATTCATAATTGGACAGAAAGTTTCCACCATAATGCGGTGGTTTCAACTGAGTACTAGCTCGGAAAGGGAGCGGAACAGTGGGAATAAATCTCGTGCTATGGTGTATCTCAATGTATATGATCTTACTCCTATCAATAATTATCTTTACCTCTTTGGCCTTGGAATCTTTCACTCCGGTATTGAAGGTTTGTCTCTTTGTTTGATATACTTCCTTTGCTTCAATTTTGTTTTGAACTTGTTTCTGTTGTGTTTTCTTGTCTCTATTATTGTGGGACTAGGTTTGATTTCATATGATATGATATGATATGATATCGAGATCATTAACTAGGTTGAAGGTTAAATGTGTGTGTTTGGTTGTGATGACAATTTTTGTTTATGATAGAGTTGATTCTATAAAATCGATTCCGTATTAAAGTAATTTGAGTTAAAATAGTCTTTTGGATCATCTTGAATTGATTTTGACATGTTTGGTTTCTCTCAAGTAGAATTGATTTTAACTCTAGAATTGATTATAGCTTGAAGTTAGGATTTGTAGCTTTTGAATTTTAAACTTGGTTTTTACACTGAAATTTATTGTTGGCTTATGAGTCGTACATCCGACAATATATGACTTGGGAATATGTTTGTAAGCGGGGGCAATCCTCAACTTACTAACTTATTTTGTAAGGTTGAGTTAGGTCAACCCACAATTACTTTACTTTCAACTCAATCACTTTTAGTCAAAATCAATTTTACATAAACAATTCACTTAAAATCAATTATTTGCTGACCAAAATTGATTCAACTCAATATCCAATCATACACTTAACTGACCATAGAACTCAACTATTTGTTGTTTACCATTTCTAGTGGATATCATGGTGCTATATGTGATAAACCAAAAGAAGATAAATAGGGTAGTTCAAAATCAAAACAAAGCTGTTATGATCTATGGTATGACATGGATACGGATGGAGATGAATTTTCTATTGTATAAGTAAGGAGACAACATGTATAATAATGCTTCATCGGACAGTATCATACATTTCTTCATTCTCTTACATGGATTTTTTGGTGATACAATGGTTTGGGCTTTCAGCTTCTCTTTTTTTAACTTACCAACTGAACTATTATGACATTGCCCTCATGTTCTTTCCATTTTGTTTTGTTTTGTTTTGTTCTTCTCGGTTAAAGGCTTAACACATGTAAATATATAGCTGTTGCTGGTTTCTTAAATGTGTAGCTGTTATAGTATAGTTTAATAGAACTTGTTCTTTTTTCTGTCAGTGTTCGGTTATCACTGTTTAGAGGCTACTTACAGCTGCATATAAAATCTGAGAATACAGTGACTGAAGCTTGTAACAAGTTTTATTCTGAATATATAATGAACACACTGGACAGAATTATTTCCTTCGAACAAATTCTTGAGAAGGAGCTGGCATGTACTTTAATGCTATTTTACTAATAACATCTTGCAGTAACTTATTGCTTAATTATTATTTTTTATTCAAAAGTGCATGGTATGGAATATGGCTTTGGAGCACACGAATACCCTTCAAGTGGTGTGTTTGAGGTGGAACCTAAAAATTGCCCTGGCTTCATCTTCAGACGATCAGTATTGTTGGGAAGCACTGATATGTCTCTTGCAGAATTCCGTTCTTTTATGGAGCGTCTCTCTGCAAAATATCATGGAGACACTTACCATCTGATTGCCAAAAATTGCAACCATTTTACAGATGAAGTTTGTCAACAACTAACTGGAAATCCTATTCCTGGATGGGTTAATCGACTCGCTCGTGTAGGTGAGAATCACTCTGCTCGCTAATTCTTTTTTGCATGATTGTGTCTCAGTTACATTAGTTTGCTGCCTACCACTCTTTTCTAGTTTTTGGTTTCATAAGATGCGGTCCTACTTGCATCAAATATAATAGGATTGATTATGCACAAGTTTGATATTGACGTGACTAGTGATGCAAACATGCTTACAATTGAGCTTCATTTTGTGAACCCGGTGATTGCACATACTAGTTTTGTTATCATCTGATCATGTGTGGTGACTTTTTAGGTTCTTTTTGCAATTGTCTACTACCAGAAAACATCCAGGTTTCTGCAGTTGGACATGTACCTGAACGTCTTACATTTGCAGGTAAGATACAGACACTAAAAGTATCTGCCAATTTGTTCACAGATTTACATGTTTTGTTTTGGGTTATTTTCATTGGCTATCCAAGAAAAACAATATCTAATACGAATGGCCTCATAGAATATGATAAACCTGTTATGTTTTGTATAAACAAAAATACCATGCATACTGACGAAATAAGTTAAAGATAAAAAGTGAACTCCAATGCAAACAGTTTTATCTCTAATGGGTAAAGAATTCAAATTCTCAAACATAATTCAAATTTCCAAGCATAGTACATTGCTATGTTCTTGGAATTACCATTTTGATTATTGAGAAGCTCTCATTCATTGAAAGAAGATGGTGCACATATCAATTTCAAAGATCCTTGATTAATTGTTGAATTATCTGTTTTGAATTGTTGCAATGTCTCAAAGATCTCCTGCATAATTCTTGAAAGGGTTCTGTAAAATATAAATTGGTTTGATGTAGTATTTGTTGGATCTTAGAATAATTAAAACATGCCTCTATTTCTATCAATTTACATATCAACAAAACAATGAGAGGAAGAATCTATGTTTATATCCTTTGCAGATGATGATAAATCAGATTCTGATGACCTTTCTCTGTCCATCGAGAGTGAAGAAGAGGAGGAGCCAAGTCACCGCCTGCTAAATACACCGAATGGCGGTGATGTTGCATTTTTAAAGGAAAAACCAGTTCGACTGGCACGAGATCACCTATGATTTTTATTGGTTATCTTCTGTTTCGTGTTCTTTCACTGTTCTCTTTGCTTCTACCATATCTATGATCTTAAATTTGAGTGTAACAAGTTTCACAACTAGATTATTTATTTAAGACTCACAATGCATGCTCTGTAGCTCATAGAACAAAAGAGGATAATCTGTTGTATAATATGTATATGTATATGCCCTCCGGTACGTGTAAAAGTACAAACAAAATTGTTCAGGTATACTGTTATAAATCTTATTAACTATTGTTACCAAGTGCCAACAATGTTGAAGTCACATAAAGTGACAAATTCATGTAAATCTTCCATTTGCTCATTGGTGTTTAGCATTAAGCTGAAGTCTCACGCAAGGTTGATGCTCGCGTTTGCTTTTGTACCGGCAACTTTTGTAAAGATAAACTCTTGATAGAAGATATGGAACATTCTTGTCCATAACTTTTTTTCCCATTCTCATTTCCTAAGTTTTATATATTTTTTAATTCCTTACTATTATTATTGCGGTAATTTTTTGTTTCTGATGTGGTGAAGAGGAGATTGATCTGCAAGATTAACACTTTAACGCTCAAGTAGTGAGTAAGAGAGATGGGAAGTAAGTGAGAAATGGGAAAGGACTTGAGTACCTGGTAATGACACACTCTCTTCTTTAAATAGAAGAACTGGTTAGCAACCAAACACGTGTGATGAGGAGTGCTATGCGGTCAACCGTCGCATCAATCTGGACAACTGGGATAACACTTGTGAGGGAGATTGTACATTTGGAGGGAAAAGAGTGGGTCCACCTATTCTTCGTTACCTACTCTTCGTTGAACGTTGCTCTGTGTTGATATTGGAGTTCTGTATCTTTGAGCCTCATGGGCAGCCCGAAACACTAGTCTTTCACAATATGACAAATTTTTGTTCAAGTACCAACTCTTCTATTATTTATATATACAACTGAAACTATGAAGAAGTTGCCAAGGAAGACTTGATAAAGTCAAGCATATTATATAAGCCAGAAATATGAAGAAGTTGCCAAAGAAGACTTGATAAAGTCAAGCATATTATATAAACCAGAAATATTTAATTAGGACAGTGAAAGGAGAAGACATGATAGCAAGTTCCCTACATCAAAACTTAAGTCACCAACTTTGAAGTTTAGACACTTGTCATAACTTGGAATTAAGTAACAAGTTTTTATCTTTTGCTGTTCCTTTACAGAATTGGTTATCTTACCACCAAACCTCCCAAAGTCTTCTTGACCCTAAAACCTTAATGAACACTCCAAGAAACTGAAAAGTCTTTCTTATTTCTTTATGTTTAGTACTTATATCCTAAGCAGCTGAAATTTCTATTACTTGTTACTCATTCTTGGTATAGCATCTTAGAAAAAAGCACTTCATAACATCATGAATTCACTCTTCTTTCTCACCATCTTCTTGGTTTCCATCTTCCAAACCTCTGTTACCTGCAATGATATTGCTGGTTCTGACATTCACTATCCCTTCACCACCCTTTATGGCTTCGACCTTTCTCACAAAGACAACATCACCACCATCCATTTTCCATCCTACGGCGATCTAACAGTCAAGTCCATCTCCTATGACAGCAGAAAGATTGATCTTCTTGATCCAAAGAACTGCGTCCCTAGAGTCTTTCTCAACCTCAACCTCACCCTCACTCCGTTTCAATACTACTACGTTCTTCAAAACTATACATACCTCAATTGCTCCACTAAACTTCTACATACAAATTTCATCGAGGTTCCGTGTTTAAGCGATTCAAACTCTCATGTTTACACAGTTGACCCTGAAGTTTCTCTTCCTAGTTCATGTAGAATAGTCAAAACAGTTGCTATTCCTTTCAAATATAGCCCTTATATTTCAGATAACAGTCTTGGTCTTAGATTAACATGGAAGTTGCGTGCATCTGAAGAAACCAAACAAGGAAACAAGACTAGAGGTTCTGACACAAAACGCAATACTGGTAAATTTAACTCTTTTTTCTTTAATTACCACCTATAAGAAAACTGTGTTACAAGTTTTGTTAACAATATTTCAACATGTGTGCAGTTTTTGGATTGAGTATCTGTTTCATTGTGATGGCAACAGTTGTAGGCATCATCAAGGTTCATCTGTCTTTGAGGAATTTACATAAGAAAGAAGAACAGTTGTTGGCAGATTTCTAGAACATGGTTTTCAGATGCAACCATTATTATCAAATTTAGTGTTGTTCAGTTTTTGTATAATATGTAGGATATGATGTGTAACAACCCTATGCAACCGTTTCTAGCGGTGTTAGAGAATCAAAGAATGCAAATAGGAGTTGAATGTACTTTTCTTTTTCTCTTTCTTGTCTACTCTAACAACCTATTGCTTTTAATAGTTCACATACATTATTGACATAGTCACAACCGACTCGCGGTAACACGTCTCTTAACCTATGTTATATTTTAATTCTGATCTAAGAAAGAAAGATCAATTGCTTGAGGTGACCTTATAGAACAAATTTAATCTTCTAATTATAAATTTGACACAAAATAGACCTGAATCTTCAATAAAATTTTATATATTGAAGTATACTATTATTGAAAAAGATGAAACTTAAAATTATGAAAAAAAATAGTTCTTGACTCCAAAGCGTTTACCATAATTTAATGTTAAAAGGAGATTGGTGGGTTTTGTGATGAGTTTTCTTGTGAGAGAAATGAGATTGTTGGAACAATTAGGGTTTAAGAAAGAAGAAGAAAGAAAAGAAAACTATATTGAAAAAAAGAATTTTATTAAGTGAAGTTGCTATATCTATTTACAACATAACCTGTTTATTTATAGACAATCAAAATCCAAAATATGCAAATTACACCTCGACACAACAACTATATCTTGTATTCGACTTTGTCGAATACAACTAACTCTATTTAGTTTGACTAGGTCGAACACACTTTAGTCAAACTCAAACTTGTAACACTGAATTATTAGCTTCTAACACACCCCTTAATTCATGCTTTTAAGGTTTCTCATCCCGATGCTTCTCTTCAACTCACCAAACCTGATTTTCTCCAGAGGCTTGGTGAGTATATCAATTAGTTATTTTGTCTTGCAATACTCAAGTTCAAGCTTTCCTTTATTTACTTGATCCCTGAGAAAATGATACCTCCTCTCTATGTGTTTAGTTGTTCGCTTCAGCTCTACCTTGATACAGTTTGGTATGACTAGATGTGAAGCAGATCACTCTATTTTCTTCCTTCATTCCTCCACCAGTCAACGCATCTTTCTTGTGGTCTATGTTGATGACATTGTTATCACTAGAGATGATACAAAGGGTATCCAGCGACTTAAAACTTATTTTTTCAAAAACTTTTAGACAATAGATTTAGGTATACTCAGATACTTCTTAGGTATTTAAGTTGCCCAGTCCTCATCAGGCATTCCAGTTAATCAACGTAAGTATGCATTAGACATCATAAATGAAATTGGTATGCTTGAATGTCATCCGATTGATACTCCAATGGATCCCAACGTCAAGCTTCTTCCGGGTCAGGGGGAGTTGTTGAAAGACCCGGGAAGATATCGACGTCTAGTGGGTAGACTCAATTATCTTACCGTCACCAGACCGATTAATACTTTTGTAGTGAGCATTGTGAGCCAATTCTTGAATGCTCCTTGTGATACTCATTGGAATGCACTTATTCAGATTCTCAGATATATAAAGACTGCACTAGGAAGAGATCTATTATATGAAGATAAGGGTGATGCTAAAATCATTATTCAAATACAGACTAGGCCGTATCACTGACGGATAGGAGATCCACTTATGGATATTGTGTTCTTGTTGGAGAAAATATGATCTCATGGAGGTGTAAGAAACAAAACACAGTTGCACTATCTAGTGTTGAAGCAGAATATCGTGCTATGGTAGCAGCCTCAAAGGAACTTGCATGACGTAAGAATTTGCTCTAAGAACTTAGGTTGGGAGACCTTCGGGCCACAAAATTCATTTGCAACAATCAAGCGGCATTCCACATTGCAATCCAGTTTTCCATGAACAGACCAAGCACATATAAATAGACTTTCACTATGTAAAAGACAAGTTACTGTCAAGAGAAGTAACCACCGAATTTGTCAAATCTGAAGATCAATTAGCTGATATGTTTACTTAGTCTCTCAAGGGTTCTCAAGTAAATTATATTTGTAACAAGCTCGAATCATACAATATATACGATCCGCCTTGAGGGGGAGTGTTAAGAATCTGTTATCAATCAATTAGTATTGATTGGTATTTAATTAGTTATAATTTTAATTATATTATTACCTATTGTATTTAACCATATTTGCATATAAATTTACAACATGTGTGATCATATTCGACACACAAATAAAATTACAACAATTTTTATCTAAAAAAGAAAGATCAATTGCTTGAGGTGACCTTGTAGAACAAATTCAATCTTCTAATTATATATTTGACATAACATAGACCAGAATCTTCAATAAAATTACATATATTACGAATAATATTATTGAAAAAAGAAGAAACTTGTTTTGGGCTGATCAGATCAACTCTAAATGGATTCAAGTTAACCACATCGATTCTACCGAGACACCGGATTAATGTCTCACTTCTTTCAAAAAATACATAAAGATTATCATTCTAGTGGTCACCAAAGATCTCAACTACAAATGCATTCAACGGCTCTCCGCAATTCATTCATAATTAATAACGAGTTATTTATTTCCTTTCTACTATAAATAGAGAAGGTGCCAAACTCATATAAGAGATTAAAAACACAATATGAAATTCACTATTCTTCCTTCACTCCACTAAGTAGAAATCTTCTCATTTTTGGTTCCAAACCAAAATAGTGGCGCCGTCTGTAGGAATTGACTTCTGATTTCTACAATTTCCACAAATTCACATTCATTCTCCAATTTTCGCTCCCAAAAAATACATGTTCTTCCCACAAAAATACAGTTCAAGAAGTTGTTTCAAGGAAGAATCGTGTTGCCATCCTAGAGCCAGCCGAGACAAAAAGAGCGAAGCTCCTCAATCGAAGGACCAACGTAAAAGCATAAGCATTAGACTCCTTCTCAGAGCCCCAGAGGATATCGGCAAAGTCATGCTCCCTCCCCGATTCAGGTAGAAATTTATCCATAAAAGGTGCGCAATCGAAACACCCACTGTCAATAAGAATACTGAAGAGAAAAATCCAAAAGTCTATGGAGAAGCCACACAAATGAGCGATTATGACGGAAAAGGAGATCCAGGCGAGTATAAGCAGCTCGTGAATGACAAACTGAGTTACTTCAGCGCCGACGTTTGCGCTAACCCTGGTTTAGCCGGCTCGGTTATGGTTCAATGGCCTTTTTGAATGATGTATTAATTCTTGGACAGAGTTTTGCAAGATATTTTTTGTGCAATTCATAGTCTATAAGCGACAACCTGTAATTGAAGCTACCTTAAAATGCATGATGGATGAATGTTAAAGAGAGTGCACTGAAATATAGGGACACTAATAATGACACCATGAACCCTTTTTAAATTTAATATTCAAATTATTTCTAATCTAAATCATTTTTCAGTCATGAATAACGTTTACTATATACGACACTACATAAACAAATTCTGTTATAATTATACTATGAATATGGTTCTTAGTTTTTTAAGGATTTAGAAATTTTTCTGGACAATTAATTCTATTGGATTAACTCCTTTAGAACGGTTAATTTTATCATAACAAGATTATTTAATTCATATCTCCTTTTGTATGTCAAGTAAATCTGAACAAGGATACACATCTTTCAAGGATGTTAAAATTTTATATTCATATTCTTTAAGGATATTAGGCTTAAAGAAACAATCCTTATTAGAATAGTGATATATTAGATAACATTCATCAAATAGATATGTATATGGAGGAATTATAATAGAAAGAGAGAAAAAGAGAAGATGAAAATAAAGATAGAAGC
Organism: Vicia villosa; assembly: GCF_029867415.1. Lineage (NCBI taxonomy): Eukaryota > Viridiplantae > Streptophyta > Magnoliopsida > Fabales > Fabaceae > Vicia > Vicia villosa. Next base: position 146,357,955 of record NC_081181.1, read on the forward strand.
AGATGCAAAAAGTAGTGTGTATGTCGATAATGAGTGCATATGCACAGGAAAGAGCGAGTGATACTTACTTTAAACATTAAAGACTAGTATACTAGATACTAAGACAAATACTAATTGAATAAATACGCTAATGTGATTAAAGTCTAAGATCTAATTCTAGATTGCATATTTAAAGGATCTGTACTAACCTAGATTATATCATGCATATATTAATCCTTAAATGCTCATAAACATTAAAATCTAAGATCTAATTCTAGATTGCAAGTTTATACTATTACAAGTGGAACTTGCATCTTGGAGATGATGAAAGTGGAAGGAAAAGTTTGGATGAAATTATTCCCGGGTTTCTCATTGAAGCCAATAAGCAAAAGAGTACATTATATATAAACCTAATAGGTCAATACTAACAAAGACCTAAGCCCAAACAAGGAAAACATAAAGCTCAGTGGATTAAGTGTCTAATACCCCCATAAGCTTGAGGGTATATTGAATGTAGCCCAAGTTTACAAATGTTAGATTTGAAAAGAGAAACATCTAATGGTTTTGTAAACCTGTCTGCAAGTTGTTGATTTGAGGAAACTGGTAAAATTTGAAAGAGTTGTTGTTGAAGCTTTTCGCAGACAATGTAGCAATCGAGTTCGATGTGTAGTGCGTTCGTGGAATGAAGAGTTGTTGGCAATATGGATGGCAGAGGCATTGTCACAGTAAAGTAAGGCGGGTTGCTTGAATTGTATGAGGAGTTCTCGCAGGAGATTTCTCAACCATTGTAATTTGCAAATAGTGGAAGCCATGGAATGATACTCGGCTTCAGTGGAACTGCATGATTCGGTCGGTTGTTTCTTAGATTTTCAAGAGATGAGAGAGTTGCCCAAAATATATGCAGAATCCTGTGATTGACTTGCGTGTTTCCGGGAAAGTCGCCCAATCGAAATCAGAAAAAGCTTTTAGTTGAAGAGAAGAATTGTTGGGAAAGAAAATGCCTTGTGCTGGAGAAGATTTAAGTTATCGTAACACACGAATAGCAGCATTGTAATGCAAATCAGTAGGCTTGCACATATGTTGGCTAAGATGTTGTACATATTAGAAGATATCAGGTCGTGTGCTTAAGAGATAGATCAACAGGCCAATGAGTCTGCGGTATTTAGTAGGATCTGTTAGAGGAGTGCCATCAGACGTGGTGAGTCTAGTGTCACAGGTCATTGGTGTTGAAGTAGGTTTACAGCCAAGGAGACCAGTTTGAGATAGAAGGTTTAGAGTGTACTTGCGCTGATTGAGCTGGATGCCTGATTTGCTGCGAGCTACCTCCAGACCTAGGAAGTACTTCAAAGTCCCAAGGTCTTTGATGTGGAAATGGCTGTGAAGGAGTTCTTTTGTGTTGTTAATGATAGTGATGTTGGTTCTTGCAGTAAGGAGGTCATCATCATATATAAGAACAAATGTAATATGAGTATCAGACTGATTAATGAATAGAGAATGATTTGAGGAACACTGTTGAAATTTATTAGCCAAAAGAACTTTAGACAGTTTTTCAAACCATAATCTGCTTGATTGTTTTAAACCATAGATAGATTAAATGCTTGCAAACTTGATTAGGATATGATGGTGTAATGCCTTTAGGAAGAGACATGTACACTTCCTTATGAACATCAAGTTGATAAAGATGCATGTTTAAAGAAGATGCAGTGGTAAAAATGAGTCTTATAGTGGTTAGTTTAATGACTGGAGAGTAAGTGTCAAAGAAATAAATACCTTGTACCTGATTAAAGCCTTGAGCAACTAACCTTGCCTCGTGTCTTTCTAATGTGCCATCAGAATGGAATTTGGTTTTGTAAACCCATTTACAGCCTATACATTTCTTACCTGGGGGCAGAGTCGTGAATTGCCATGTTTTGTTATTGGTCAAAGCCTGAAGTTCATCATTCATGGCTTTGTTCCAATGAGGATGAAAGCTAGCTTGCTTGTATAGGGTCAGAAGAAACAGATATAGCAGATATAAAATTGAAATATGCAGGGGAAATGGATTTCTATGAAACAAATTCAAATATATCATACATGGTATTGGTGTAAGCAGTATTGCAAATGAAATATTTAAGGTGTGCAGAGGCATATTTTGTTCTAACAGATTTTCTGATATTAGTGGTGGAAGAATTATCAATAGTAGCATGTGGAACAATATTTTCAACATATTCAAAATCATTACCAATAGCAAAATCAGAGTTATTAGCATCAGTATGATTAGTACCAATATCATTATGACTATAAAGAGTGTTATCATTTTGATCAAGAGAATCATTAAGGGATTGGGGATCATGTGCAATGTTTGGCACGGTAGGACTGCTAGTAGGAGGATTGCTCACGGGCTGAAGTTTGGATGGAGACTTAGGTGTGGACAGGAAAGGGTTTGTGTCAAAAAGGAAAGGTATAATGGATATAGCATGGTCAATAGTAGTTGGGTTGAGAGTGGGTGGATATGGTGTGTAAGGAAAAATAGTTTCATAAAACACACAATTTCTGGAAGTAAATACATTTCCATTGTGGAGGTCAAACAAAAGGTAGCCTTTGATTCCTATGGTAAATCCTAGAAAAATGCATTTAGTAGCACAAGGGTATAATATGTCCCTATGTCTAAGTAAGGTCGAAGCATAGGCTAGACAACCAAATGTTCTAAGATTTTTAAATGAATGGGGGGTGTTGAAAAGAAGGCTATATGGAGTTTTATTTTGCAGAACAGGGCTGGTCATGAGATAAGTGGCATGACATAGTGAATAAGACTAGAAACATTTGGGTAAATGAGCATGAAAAAGGAGAGCTCTGGCCACATTAAAAAGGTGCACGTGTTTTCTCTCAACTACAGAGTTTTGTTGTGGTGTTTCAACATAACTCTTTTGGTGTAAAATACCAAGAGAAGCATAATAGGAGGGCATGAGGAATTTTGTGCCATTAACACACCTAATGGTTTTTATAATGCAGTTGAATTGAGTTTGGAAATAAGATATTAAAAATTTTAATGTGAAAACGTGTTTCAGATTTGTTATGCATAATTAAGGTCCAAGTATATCTTGAGTAATCATCCACAATGGTAAGGAAATATTGAAAACCATCTAAGGAGTGAATAGATATAGGACCCCATCTGTCCATATGAACTAAGTCAAAGCAATTAGAAGAAACATAATTACTTAAAGGGAAAGATAATTTGCATTGTTTAGCTAAACAACAAGAATTACAAGCATTAGTCTTATGAAAAGTAATGTCATGAAATTGTTGAGACATGATTTGTAAAACATTAATAGAGGGGTGTCCTAATATGTAATTCCATAAGGCAGTATTGTTGCTATTATTAGTGGAATAAACAGAAATAACATAATTAGGTAAAACAACAGTAGTAGTGGTATGAGCAAGAGGGGTCATGTGCATGATGTAGAGATTATGCAGTTGTGTCACAGGTCCAATCATCTCCTTGGTACACACATCCTGAATTTGACAGGAATTGTGTAAGAAAGAGATGTTGTATCTAGAAGTGCTGCAAAGTTTGGAAATAGAAATAAGGCTAAACCTAAACTCAGGAATGTAAAAAACTTGTTGTAGGTGGAAGCAGTTATAAAAAATGACAGTACCACATAATTTGGCAGATAAACTATTACGATTAGGTAAGTTAATGGAAATAGGTGCTATAGCAATTATGTTTGAAAAACAATGAATAAATGGGCATACATGGTGTGAAGCACCAGAATCTAATATCCACATAGAGGGGTGATTGAAAATACTTCTTGTTTGTACAATACTTGATATGAGTGCAGTATCAGAAGTTGCAGCTTTGTCTGTCGTGGCTTGTTGTGTATCCTTTCTAGATTATTGTAGAAGATGGACCAGATGTTTGTAATCTTCTTTAGAGATGCATATGTCCTTGTTGGGTGGTGTGATGCTTTGGTGTCAGAGGCATTCTTGGGATTGTTATTTCTATAATCGGGTGGAAAACCATGCTTGAAGTAGCAAGTGTCAATGGTTTGATTGCTCTTGTGACAATTTGTGCAAACCATTGCTACCTTGGAGGTGCCTTTGAATTTAGATTTTGCATTGGAACGGATTGTGGCAAGAACTATGGGTAATGGTGATGATAAAAGGAGGATTTATTGTTGAGCAATTAAAGAATAGACCCGACTAATGTTAGGAACAGGGTCAAGTAAAATAATATGTGTGTGAATGTTATGATAGTTGTCATTGATTACCTTTTGTGAATCTTTCACGAAGATCTTCCCATAACTCGAAAGCGGAATCGAAACAAGTTGTGCTTTGAGCGATATGAGATGAAAGTGTCCGATTGATCCAAGATAACACCATAATATTTGCGTGTTCCCAGAGTTCGTAGTTATCAACAGTCATCAAAGGTTTCTTGATTCTCCCATTGATGAAAGAGAGTTTGTTCTTGGATGTTAATGCATGACGCCTTGGAGGAGAAACGATTGTAGAGCCGGGATTCTCTCCAGGATGGAGATAGTAGGGATCTCTGGGATTGAGGGTGGGATCTGTGACTTTTTTTGGGGATTCATGTATATTGAATTCGTGATCAGAATCGTGATCAAAAGCCATGTTTGCGGAATGAAGAAGATGAAAGAAGAGGAAGAAGAAAGGGGAAAAAGATTTATGAAAAAGAAAGGATACATATAGTGTATTTGATGCGGAAGGTGAAGATGATGAAGATGATGAGGGTATACTCTACTGATACCATATTACAAGTGGAATTTGCATCTTTGAGAAGATGAAAGTGGAAGGAAAATTTTGAATGAAATTATTCCCGGGTTTCTCATTGAAGCCAATAAGCAAAAGAGTACATTATATATAAACCTAATGAGCCAATACTAACAAAGACCTAATCCCAAATGAGGAAAACATAAAGCCCAGTGGGTTAAGTGTCTAATAGATACAAAGACTATATAATTGTTGAATTTTTAGAAATCATCACATTAGATAATGTAGGGAACTAAATACATATTACGTTTGTTTTTATTAATGTGTAAGGTTTATTTTCCTTTATTTGCACATATCCAAATATTTGTATAAGATAATGTAGGGAACTAAATACCTATTACGTTTGTTTTTATTACATATGTTATTATTAATTCTGGTGAATATTAAATTAGTAAATAATATATCAATTAAAATAGATTCTAATAACTTAGGCTCTATTTGTTTCAAATTTTTAGATTCTAATATTTTATACTCTATTTGTTTAAGTTTTTTTTTTTAAATTTTTTTTATAGTGTTACATATTTTTGTTTAAAAATTATTTATAGATATTTTTTTAAAATTAAATAAAATTTCCTTTTAATAATTTTGAATAGCTTTTGACAAAAATGGTGAAGGCGACTTGAAGAAGAAAATGTTTGCACTTTGGAGATTTTTTGGAACACTGTAGCAAACCTTTCCTCATCGATAACGCAACCGGTAAAATGGGGGAAACAACCTTCGAAACTACTTTTCCACCCTCGATCATCATTTCCCAGGTTTGTCTCTCATGCAGACCTTCCAAAACTTCATCATCTAAAACTTTTAAAAAATGTAAGAAAACTTTTGCTTAAATAGTGTATAATGTATGTGATATCCCCATCTCTCATCTTCCACAATCGGTAACTAAAGGAGATTGATTGCATAACAGTCTCTAAGGATGAATACTAATCAGGTATTAATTCCTGCTAATTTAACTTCCATTATCGTATCTTGTTGCTTAAAGGGACTTCCCTTTTAAATGTTAGTTCCTTGCGCGAAGCTAACACCAATGTGAAAATCTCTGTCGAAATGGGGGATAACTTCCTTAGGAAAAGGTATTTCTTATGAATTCTCTTTTCATTCTCTTGAAGATTCCCAACATGTAAAGTCTATTGGTGTCTGTAACTTAAACCCTAGTTACTTAAAAGGTTTTGCTTGGACCAAAGACTTCAACCCTAGTTCACAATTTGACCCATCTGCTCAAGTTTGATTAAGAATATATTGTCATCGGAAGCAACATTAGTACACCACATGCACAAATCAATTCATTAACAAACCCAAAATTGATAGGGAATTTAGGCATTTTGCAAGAGTCCTATAGGATTTGGACTTGAGGACAACTCTAATTCATAGGGTACTGGATTTGAGCTTTTACAAGTTATGCCCACGAACCTTACTACAATATGATCTATAAGATTTTTATAGACTTATCCCCAATCGCAGATAAATTTTACCCGAGGTAAGGTAACAAACCTTTAGAGATTTTATGGCTTATCTCAATAAGAAAAAAACCGTACTTTTTTTGAAAATGCTCAATTAATCAAAACTGAGATTTTGTGATTGGATTACCTCACAAACCAAAATCAATCTTCTCAAGAGTATGATACTCTAAAAGATTAAACAAACATCATGACCACTTACAAACTCTTCCTCACAAGAAAAGTTTCCCTCAAAAGAACTATGAAACTTTAACTGAAAAAGAAATATTTCTAGAATGGGAAGGAGAAAGAATAGAGAGATAAATTTTAAAGAAAATATAAAACTTTGGAAACTGGCGTGAAATGAATAGGAGGTGAGCCTCCTTTATATAGGAGTTGGAAAAAGAAAAAATAAAATAACCCATGAGTAGAATTGATAAGCCAATCAATTGGTATATCGTTTCAATCGATTGTATTAGTTATTTTTTATTGATTATGTTTCCTAACATGAAAATATTTGTTAGAGAGTCATTACAAGTCATTAAGGTGTTGTCCTAATCATTTGGTTAATATTTTAGGCTCTTTCCAATCAATTCCTTAATGTTCGAATCGATTGACAAGTTCAAAAATGAGGAACTAACTAATTGACAAGTTCAAAAATGTTTACTTGTGGCACAAGGTCCAAAGTTGGAAAATCCAAATCTGTCAAATGAAGTGTCTATATTAGAACTTAAGGGGTATTGCCAATTCCCCCAAAAAAACTAGCTCTTAAAAGGATTCTCCTTTGTTATAAAATTGATTATTGCGGAACCTTGGATGAATGTGAACTAATTCCCTACCACTTGGCTTGACATATTGAACCTCAAAACCCTTGCTTGTAACACTAGACACAAACTCATTCTCAACATCTGGTGTAGTTTATTCTTGAATATAAACCCAATTGTAATCTCAAATGATGATCAACGAGTATCTTTCACATTCATTGAAAATGATATTGTCTTTATATTAATGCAGTTTATGCAGCTACAAACTACATGCATAGAAGAACTCTTAAGAGTGCTATAACTCAAATGCATAATTCCAATCCTTCCATTAGGCTTGTATTATTAAATTTAAGGTCATCATTTGGGCTCATGAGCATATAGGAGCTCAGTCCCCTTACCACGTCTTGTCTAAAATCAAAGTGATTGTTATCCACCTTTTCCATTTTCTATGAAATTAGCGTTATTCCAGTACTGATCCAAAATCTACAATAGGGTTAGAGACATGAATATGAGATCCTAAAATTTGTTTGTTTTAATCGTAATGTTTTCAAACCAAAAAATCATTTTAATTTAAGCTTATACCACTCTAGGTAAACATAGAAGTGATAAATTCTAGTACTTAGAAAATTGGTCTTCATGGGAAAGATGATTCTGTTATTCTACTTCGGTATTGTTGTGTATCCGAGAGCTAGCTCACGTGAGGTGATAAGCTGATGTATAGGTTTATTTCTTGGAATTATTGGTTATTTCTTTAGTGTGATGATAATGATGTATTTATTGCCTATGGGTCGGAACTGAGTCCCCTTTAATATATAAACCACTCTTAAGCATATGAGTTAACTCCCAGAAATCCAAGAGATGTAGTTAAGTTTCATGACTACCTATGTAACGTGTGTTGAACCAGAATATGTTTTACGCGCGATCACGCATTATGGATGTGAAAAGTAGAGACTCATGCAACATATTTGGACTAGGGGCGCTTGAACAAGTGCAAAGGCGATTCAGAAAGGTCGAATTATATATATATATATATATATATATATATATATATATATATATATACACATATATATATATACATATGTATGTATTGTGAAGATAAACCCACATATGCATCTTAAAGTTTATTTAATAAATGTTTAATTATTATTTTTCAATGAAATTCTGGTACAGCAGACTCAGATGTCCTATAAGCATGTCGAGACATTTGATTTGACATTAATAACATAGGCAAGAAAATAACAGTACTGAAAATATAAAAACACATAGAAGTTGTTTACCCAGTTCAGTGACAAACACACCTACTCTGGGGGCATACTAAGCCAGGAATGAAGTCCACTATCATTAGTATTAATTCAAAACTAAACTCCACCGTTTACAACTCTTCACTTAATCCCTGCCCAATGACTCTTCTACCTAGATCCTCTCTAGATATGAAATATCTCCATCCCACTTCCAATCACCTCAGTGATGTTGCACAGGTTTCCAGTCCCAGAATATGTAACAACGACCTAATTTCCACAATCCTTATCCAAAGAATAGAAGACACACTTCCATGATGAGAAAACACACTCCTATGTCGGGAAGGAAGCCGCACTTCCCTCCATACTCAGCCTTGACTCAAGACTAAGAACATCATCTTGGAGTTGCTTAAAAGCTTCCTCCAAGAATAATACTCAACTCATTACCTAAAGGCTTTTGAGTGAGAACAAGGTGACCGTCCTACAAATTGGGTGGTTTCACCTACCAACACAACCCTTATAATTTTACGTATTGGTTGACTTTTAAACCTAGGTTACAAAGCTTCTATTTATAACCTATTCCCAACTGGACTTGGGCTTCTAATTACTGCAAATATGTTGTAACAAATCTCCAAAAGATTCTCCTACAAAATAGGTCTTCGATCAAATCTTCCTAATAAATCTCCAAAATTAGAAAGTCTTCATTCAAACATATTCTAATTTGATTCTTTCAGATCTTTCATGCGCCACCTATGATTGCATAATATTTGTTAGTAATATTATGCATTATTGTTAATTGCTGAGTCGGATTTAATCAACAGCAGTTATGATTATGGTTCAGTGTTGAATGGCTTGCATAGGACATATTCTTCGACATGTTGTCCAAATGTTCAAACACTTCAACAAAACATGTTCTTCTGTCAAGTAGATCTTCAACCTGTTTTCTCGTACAAGTATAATTCCTACTCAACTAATTACTTCTATATAAGTTTTACCAAACATAATGCCAATTCAAATAGTAGAGAAATAACAGCTAACATACTCCTTTAAAAAAATAAGTAGGTTTATTTTATTGTCTTCCTATTATAATGGGGAGGTGAGGCGTCCTAATCCACAAACGTGCAAAGAGAATGTCAAAGGAGAATTGATCACATTCCTCTGAACATTGCGAGATGAATTGCCCTATTTCCCCCTCTAAGAAGCGGTTGCTACTTCCTGGGAGTTTAAGACTTAGGCCTATATATTTCTATAAATACCTCAATCCTAAGATTGATAAAGATATCTAGTCCATAACATAAATATCACATACAGAGCTTCTCAGATCCCTATGAGAGCTAGCTCTACTCTTTAACTTCCCTTAATCAGTAGTGGTTATAATGTATTATACTTTTATCAAGTACATATTGACCAGTACAACTTTGTTTTGATCAAATAATAATTGTCGCGATAATAACCACATTGTTGCCTCAACCTCTATTATACTAAAGGCTCAAAGGAATAAATTTGGGATGATGTGTTTTCACGCTACTTTCTTAATTACTTGCTAATAATATTTTTATTAAGAATTAATACCAATTAATTTACTGTCAATAATATAATTAATTTTAAAATATTCTTGAAAGATTAACCATAGCTATAAATATAAGAAGGAAATCTAATACTCTAATTAATGATAAGTTTATAATTCCATTATTATGGTTAAGTTTTTAGAAATTTACCATAGAAACATATCTTAATTAGTTTTATAATGTTTATTAATTTAGAATTCAATTTGTAAAATAAAACTTAAATATTTTTGTTTCTAATATATGTAATTGGTTTTTAGCACCCTACATCATCTCTGCAAAGGTAGCTCCTTACGAATAGAAGTAAATAAACTTTTATACAAATATACATATTCATTTGTTTGTATATGATAAATTTTTTTTCTAATATTAATATTACCAAATCATTTTAAACACAAATTTTACTTTATTTTCATGTATCTTGCAAATGTGTCACACGAGACTTGTTGATATTGAATGATTTAATTGGATAGATGTGTTTGGTTCTTAAAAATGTATCGACATGCTAAATAGTATGAATGACTGACCATATGAGGTAAAAATTATTATGTATTTATCAATGTATAGTTTGTTTATTTTTATATATTTCTTACTCAATTTAATATTTTCGTCATAATTCATGAGCTCGCGATTCCAAATGTAATTCAACACAAAAAAATATAAATAGACTTGAACTTAGTTATAATTACTAGACATAAATTAAATTGAATATAACTACTTAAAATATTTTACAGGTTATTTTAGTCTTCGAGAAACACATCGCGAGGGTCAAGACAAGGCTTGCTTAAATAAACTTAGGTTTTTCATGGTTACATACTAAATATGTGTGAATGTGTATGAAATTTTGAAACCATTTTTTTTTAGAGATTGAATATGCAAAGACATGTAACAGATAAACAAAAAATTTAACTTTATTTTCTCAATATAATTAAAAACCAAAATTTAGAAAATATCGATTAAAATCATACAAACCAAAGAAATACATACACAATTTTTTTTCTTCCTGAATTCATATACAACTGATTATAAAATCATAGAATAGTAGAGTGGCATAACAAAACACATATATACCCAAGAACAAGAAGAAGAAAAGATGAAGAAAGTACATATATAAAAATCAAGATCAATCTTAAAACTACACATAAAATATTAGATTATAATACTTAATTTCTTTTATAAAAATGAAAAAGAAAAGTTAAAAGAATATATACCTCTTGACGGGATGAGTTGAAACAAAAATTGATTGAAGAATCCTCTCACCCAATATCACGTTCACAGATTGTACCTACTCTCTAATTCTCTTTTATAAAAAAAAATACATAATACAAAAATGAAACTAGAAAGAGATTTAATTTATAGAGAAAAATTGAGATTTATTTAAATTAATATTTTATCAACTCTTCTTTTGTTACTTTTTTTCTTTTTATTTGTATTTTCATTTTTAACATATACAATGAATGAGCTTTTATGGTGAAACAATAAAAAAAAATTATAAAAACAAAGGAAAAAATAATAATTATTTTATTAGTTTTCTTTAAATGAAAATGGAAATTACACACCCCTTGACCAACAAGGGTTAAGACTTTTCCATTTTTTTCTTCTTTTTGTTTCTGTTTTTAGTATAATACTTAATTCTTCACTTATTAAGTTTTTAATTTAATAATTTATTTTTTTAATTTTCTTATTTCAAATATTATTAAAAAATTTAAACCTATAATATTTTTAAAGAAAATAGGATATATATATATATATATATATATATATATATATATATATATATATATATATATATATATATATATATAAATAAATATATATATAATTTCTATAACATATTTCAAATATTATTAAAAATATAAACCTAAAGTATATATAACAATAAAAAATATAGGGAGGGAGGGAGAGAATAAATATATAGTACAAAAGGTATCAAAAGTGTACTACAACAATAAAAAAGCATTTAGATTAAAGTCGAGAAAAACGTTGGTAACTCCTTAACAAAAATTACTAGGAAAAAGAAATGAAAAACCATTCTAAGAGTAAAAAATTATTTAAGTACACAATAAAAAAATCACTCTCTTTAAAAACATACAACTAAGCAACACAAGAAAACAAGTTGAGGGAAAGTATACTCGACCACCTTTAAGAAAAAACTAAGAAGGGTAGTTGGCTACATAAAGCATTCTTAAAAATGTAGAAACAATTTTGGATCACGCTCCTAGTCAAATAAAGAAAAATGAAACGTCAGAGCATGAGGTTGAACATACTTCAAAGTAAAGTCAATAATCAAGCACTACATAAAACCAAGTGAGTTATGGCAGTTTTATTAGGCCGGTAATGAAAACCTCCATAACTTACCTAAAAATGCGTTGATTTTATAAAACGAGGTAGTGTGATTCACATTTACCGCCACATTTTACATAATTTAATCCAATTCACAATCATGTCACAGATTCTAATTTTCCTCTTTGTTTTATTGTACCTACTTTAACTCTTATATTAACTTACTTCACTTTTTTTCCATGTACCTATTCTTACTCTAGTTAATTGTATTAATGAATTACTTGTAATAATTTTTCTATTTTTATCATAGACTTTTTTAATGGATTATAAGTTTTTTTGAAAAAATACTGACATTTCACTTTGGACTCTTCGTATCTCTCACATGAAATCCTATTTAATAGTTAAATAAATTGAAAAAGAGTTGATCCCTTCCACCTCGAGATCTCTTTTTGTATTATTCAAATCACCATCAACATGAACATTCCTCAATTTTCATTTGTGAAACTTGTTGGACTTGAGACTTCACACACATGACGGAGGGTGAATTGTGTGGTTTGGAAAACTATGGTTTTGAAAACTTTTTGAGATTATAATTAGAGTTTCAAAAACATTTTTCTATATCTAAGCAGCAGAAAATAAATATTGAAATAAAACGGAATTTAAAGAGTTTAAGGGAAGAAGAAGAACATCAAGAGTTATAGAGGTTCTGTCAATAATAAATGACTTACTCCTCTGCCCAAGAACTTATCTTGAGAGTTTCCATTAAATATTTGATAGCTTTTAGTAGTTGAAGCTCACGAACCTCCTCATACAAGGAAATGGTGGTTGTCCTACAACATGAAGTGTCTATATTAGAACTTAAGGGGTATTGCCAATTCCCAAAAAGAAAACTAGCTCTTAAAAGGTTTCTCCTTTATTATAAAATTGATTATTGCAGAACCTTGGATGAATGTGAACTAATTCCCTACCACTTGGCTTGACATATTGAACCTCAAAACCTTTGCTTGTAACACTAGACACGAACTCATTCCCAACATCTGGTGTAGTTTATCCTTGAATATAAACCTAATTGTAATCTCAAATGATGATCAACGAGTATCTTTCATATTTATTGAAAATGATATTATCTTTATAATAATGTAGTTTATGCAGCTACAAACTACATGCATAGAAGAACTCTTTAGAGTGCTATAACTCAAATGCATAATTCCAATCCTTCCATTAGGCTTGTACTAGTAAATTTTAGGTCATCATTTGGGCTCAGGAGCATATAGGTGCTCAGTCCCCATACCACGTCTTATCTAAAATCAAAGTGAGTGTTGTCCACCTTTTCCATTTTTCTACGAAATTAGCGTTATTCTGGTACTAATCCAAAGTCTACAATAGGGTTAGAGACATGAATCTGAGATCCTAAACTCTGCTTGTTTTAATCGTAATCTTTTCAAACCAAAAAATCATTTCAAACTAAGCTTAGACTGCTCTAGGTAAACATAGAAGTGATAAATTCTAGTACTTAGAAAATTGGTCTTCATTGGAAAGATGATTATGTTATTCAACTTCGGTATTGTTGTGTATCAGAAAGCTAGCTCTCGTGAGGTGATAAGCTGATGTATAAATATATTTCTTGGAATTATTGGTTATTTCTTTAGTGTGATAATAATGATGTAATTATTGTCCATGGGTTGGAACTGTGTCCCCTTTAATATAGAAACCACTCTTAAGAATATGAGTTAACTCCGAGAAATCCAAGAGATGTGGTTAAGTTTCTTGACTACCTATGTAACGTCTGTTGAACCAGAATACGCTTGACGCGCGATAACGCAATATGGACGTGAAAAGTAGAGACTCGTGCAACATATTTGGAGAATATGTGTGTGTGTGTGTGTGTATTGTGAAGATAGACCCACATATGCATCTTAGAGTTTATTTAATAAATGTTTAGTTATTATTTGCTAACATACTCCTTTTAAAAAATAAGTAGGTTTATTTTATTGTCTTCCTATTGTAATGGGGAGGTGAGGCGTCCTAATCCACAAATGTGCAAAGAGAACGTCAACGGAGAATCGATCATATTCCTCTGAACATTACGGGATGAATTGCCCTATTTCCCCCTCTAAGAAGCGATTGCTACTTCCTGGGAGTTTAAAACTTAGGCCCATATATTTCTATAAATACCTCAACCCTAAGATTGATAAAGATATCTAATCCATAACATAAATATCTCATACAGAGCTTTTCAGATCCCTATGAGAGCTAGCTCTACTCGTTAACTTCCCTTAATCACTAGTGGTTATCATGTATTATACTTATAGCAAGCACATATTGACTAGTACAACTTTGTTTTGATCAGATAATAATTGTCGCGATAATAACCACATTGTTGCCTCAACCTCTATTATACTAAAGGCTCAAAGGAATAAATTTGGGATGACGTGTTTTCACGCTACTTTCTTAATTACTTGCTGATAATATTTTTATTAAGAATTAATACCAATTAATTTATTATCAATAATATAATTAATTTTAAAATATTTTTGAAAGATTAACCATAGCTATAAATATAAGAATGTACGTGGAAATCTAATACTCTAATTAATGATAAGTCTATAATTCCATTATTATGAATAAGTTTTTAAAAATTTACCATAGAAACATATCTTAATTAGTTTTATAATGTTTATTAATTTAGATTTCAATTTATAAAATGAAACTTAAATATTTTTGTTTGTAATATATGTAATTGGTTTTTAGCACCCTACATCATCTCTGCAAAGGTGGCTCCTTACGAATAGAAGTAAATAAACTTTTATACAAATATACATTTTCATTTGTTTGTATATGATTAAAATTTTTTTCCAATATTAATATTACCAAATCATTTTAAACACAAATTTTACTGTATTTTCTTGTATCTTGCAAATGTGTGACACGAGACTTGTTGATATTGGATGATTTAATTGAATAAATGTGTTTGGTTCTTAAAAAGGTATCGACAAGCTAAATAGTATGGATGACTGACCATATGAGGTAAATATTATTATGTATTTATCAATGTATAGTTTGTTTATTTTTATATATTTCTTACTCAATTTAATATTTTTGTCATAATTCATGTGCTCGTGATTCCAAATTTAATTCAACACAAAAAAATATAAATAGATTTGAACTTAGTTATAATTACTAGACTTAAATTAAATTGAATATAACTAATTAAAATATTTTACGTGTTATTTTAGTCTTCGAGGAACACATCGGGAGGGTCAAGCAAGGCTCACCGAAGAGGAGGTCCTCACATATAATGAGACAAAAATTATGTGTCAAAGCCAAATAAAACAAATACACATAATGAAACCGGTACTACTTGAGATTCTCACTTGAGAGATTCTGCATGTTTTATTTTATGTATTGTATCACTTGGATTTGACAAGTGAATTTTTGCATCAATATATGTGTGGATCTCTTCTTTAGTAAGTTATGTTGGGACTCTTCTGATGTGTTCTTCCAGGGATAAAATCACTGTATAATATTTTAATTCATTTTTTTCAATTGAATTTATGTCTAGTAATCATAACTAAGCTCAAGTATGTATATACTTATTTATTCTAAGTTAAATTTGGAATTCGAGCATGATCAATTATGACGATAATATTAAATTGTGTTAGAAATATATAAAATGTATAATAAATTGTACATTGGTAAATACATAAATATTTACCTCATATAGCCAATTGTCCAAACGATTATGCATGTGAACCAAACACATTTAACACAATTAAATAGTTCAATATCAATAAGTCATGCGTCACACATTTGCAAGATACATGAAAATGAAGTAAAATATATGTTTAAAAAAAAATTAATATGTTAAAAAAAAATTTCAAAGAGTTAATTTTTTTCTAATATTAATATACCAAGTCATTTTAAACACATTTTTTACTTCATCTTCATGTATCTTGCAAATGTGTGACACGAGACTTGTTGATATTGGTTTATTTAATTGTATAAATGTGTTTGGTTCTTAAAAACGTATCGACATGCTAAATAGTATGGATGGCTGACCATATGAGGTAAATATTATTATGTATTGTTCAATGTATAATTTGTTTATTTTTATATATTTCTTATTTAATTTAGTATCTTCATCATAATTCATGTGCTCACGGTTCCATATTTAACTCAACATAAAAAGCATAAATAGACTTGAGCTTAGTTATGATTAATAGACATAAGTTCAATTGAATATAATTTATTAAATATTTTACATGTGATTTTAGTCTTCGAGGAACACATCAAGAGCGTCAAGACAAGGCTCACTGAAGAGGAGATCATCACATATAATGAGACATAAGTTCACGTGTCAAAGCCAAACGAAACAAATACACAAAATGAAATCGGTACAATATGAGATTCTCACTTGATATATTATGCACGATTTATTTTGTGTATTGTTTCATTTGGATTTGACAAGTGAATTTTTGTCTCAATATATTTGTGGATCCCTTATTTAGTAAGCTCTGTTTGGACTCTCCTAATGTGTTCCTCTAGAGATAAAATCACTGTATAATATTTTAATTCACTGATTTCAATTATATTATGTCTAATAATCATAACTAAGCTCAAGTACATCTAATAACACTAAATTGAGTTAGAAATATATAAAAATAAATAATAAATTGTACACTAGTAAATACATAAATATTTACCTCATATAGCCAATTGTCTATACGATTTAACATGTGAATCAAACACATTTAACACAATTAAATCATTCAATATCAATAAGTCATGTGTCACACATTTGCAAGATATATGAAAATACAGTAAAATATATGTTCAAATATTCTTAGAAAATAGATTTAGTCGTATACGAAAATTTGAAAATGTATATTGAATGAAAATTTATTTACCTTTACGTGCACCGAGCCACATGTGAACAAATGATGTAGGGTTCTAAAAACCTATAACATACATTACAAACTAAAATATTTAAATTCTCTTTGACTAAATGAATGATAAGTTAATAAATATTATAATACTAATTAATATACATTTCTAACAACTTAATCGTAATGTTAATCGTAATGATGTAACTATTAAAAATATAAGTGTTAGTTGAAATCAAAGTGTTATTGAAATCGAATAAAAGCATAACTTACAAAAAATAATTTAAAAATTAATACTTTAAAAATAGTTAAAACCCTTTCATTAAAAATGTTTAAACCTTAAGTTTAGGCTAAAGGGTGCTTGCTTAAATAAACTTAGGTTTTTCATGGTTACATTATAATTGTACATACTAAATATGTGTGAATGTGTATGAAATTTTGAAACCATTTTTTTTTTCTTGAGAGATTGAAAATGCAAAGACATGTAACAGATAAACAAAAAATTTAACCTTATTTTCTCAAGGTAATTAAAAACCAAAATTTTCAAAATGTCGATTAAAATCATACAAAGCAAATAAATACATACACAAAATACTTTTTTTTTTCAGAACTCATATGCAGCTGATTATAAAATCATAGAATAGCGGAGTGACATAACAAAACACATATATACCCAAGAAAAAGATGAAGAAAGCACATATAAAAAATCAAGATCAATCTTAAAACTACACATAAAATATTAGATTACAATAATTAATTTCTTTTATAAAAATGAAAAAGAAAAGTTAAAAGAATGTATACCTCTTGATGGATGAGTTGAAACAAAAATTGATTGAAGAATCCTCTTACCCAATATCACACTCACAGATTGTACGTACTCTCTAACTCTCTTTTATAAAAAAATACATAATACAAAAATGAAACTAGAAAGAGATTTAATTTATAGAGAAAATTTGAGATTTATTTAAATTAATATTTTATCAACTCTGAGACCAACTTTTATCATATTTTTTTTTGTTACTTTTTTTTCTTTTTATTTATATTTCCATTTTTAACATATACAATGAATGAGCTTTTACGGTGAAACAATAAAAAAAAATTTATATAAAAACAAAGGAAAAAATAATAATTGTTTTATTAGTTTTCTTTAAATGAAAATGGAAATTACACACCCCTTGACCAACAAGGGTTAAGAATTTATCATTATTTTCTTCATTTTGTTTCTGTTTTTGGTATAATACTATATTCTTCACTTATTAAGTTTTCATTTTAATAATTTTTTTTTCTAATTTTTTTTTATTTCAAATATTATTAAAAAATTTAAACCAATAATATTTTTAAATAAAATAGAAATTATATATATAATTTTCATACCATATTTCAAATATTATTAAAATTATAAACCTAAAGTATATATAACAATAAAAAACTGGGGAGGGAGAAAGAGAATAAGTACATAGTACAAAAATGTATAAAAAATGTACTACAACAATAAAAAAAACATTTAAATAAAAGTCGAGAAAAACATTGGTAACTCCTTAACACAAATTACTAGGAAAAAGAAACGATAAACCATTCTAAGAGAAAAAAATTATTTAACTACACAATAAAAAGAGCAGTCTCTTTAAAAACACATAACAAAGCAACACAAGAAAACAAGTTGAGGGAAAGTATACTCGGCCACCTTGAAGAAAAAACTAAGAAGGATAGTTGGCTACACAAAGCACTCTTAAAAATGTAGACACAACTTTGGATCACGCTCCTAGTCAAATAAAGGAAAATGAAACGTCAGAGCATGAGGTTGAACATACTTCAAAGTAAAGTCAATAATCAAGCACTACATCAAAACTAGTGAATTATGGCAGTTTTATTAGGTCGGTATTGAAAACCTCTTTACTTACCTAAAAATGTGTTGATTTTATAAAACGACGTAGTGTGATTCACATTTACCGCCACATTTTACATAATTTAATCCAACTCACAATCATGTCGCAGATTCTATTTTTTGTCTTTGTTTTATTGTACCTAATTTAACTCTTATACTAACTTACTTCACTTTTTTTCCATGTACCTATTCTTACTCTAGTTAATTGTATTAATGTATTACTTGTAATAATTTTTCTATTTTTAACGTAGACTTTTTTTAATGGATTATAAGTTTTTTTGAAAAAATACTGACATTTCACTTTGGACTCTTCGTATCTCTCACATGAAACCCTATTTAATAGCTAAATAAATTGAAAAAGAGTTGATCCCTTCCACCTCGAGATCTCTTTTTGTATTATTCAAACCACCATCAACGTGAACATCCCTCAATTTTCATTTGTGAAACTTGTTGGACTTGAGAATTCACACACATGACAGAGGGTGAATTGTGTGGTTTGGAAAATATGATTTTGAAAACATTTTGAGATTATAATTAGAGTTTCAAAAACATTTTTCTATATCTAAGCAGCAGAAAATAAATATTGAAATAAAATACGAAATTTAAAGAGTTTAAGGGTAGAAGAAGAACATCAAGAGTTATAGAAGTTCTGTCAATAATAAATGACTTACTCCTCTGCCCAAGAACTTATCTTGAGAGTTTCCATTAAATATTTGATAGCTTTTAGTAGTTGAAGCTCACGAACCTCCTCATACAAGGAAATGGTGGTTGTCCTACAACATGAAGTGTCTATATTAGAACTTAAGGGGTATTGCCAATTCCCAAAAAGAAAACTAGCTCTTAAAAGGTTTCTCCTTTGTTATAAAATTGATTATTGCAGAACCTTGGATGAATGTGAACTAATTCCCTACCACTTGGCTTGACATATTGAACCTCAAAACCTTTGCTTGTAACACTAGACACGAACTCATTCCCAACATCTGGTGTAGTTTATCCTTGAATATAAACCTAATTGTAATCTCAAATGATGATCAACGAGTATCTTTCATATTGATTGAAAATGATATTATCTTTATAATAATGCAGTTTATGCAGCTACAAACTACATGCATAGAAGAACTCTTTAGAGTGCTATAACTCAAATGCATAATTCCAATCCTTCCATTAGGCTTGTACTAGTAAATTTTAGGTCATCATTTGGGCTCAGGAGCATATAGGTGCTCAGTCCCCATACCACGTCTTATCTAAAATAAAAGTGAGTGTTGTCCACCTTTTCCATTTTTCTACGAAATTAGCGTTATTCTGGTACTAATCCAAACTCTACAATAGGGTTAGAGACATGAATTTGAGATCCTAAACTCTGCTTGTTTTAATCGTAATCTTTTCAAATCAAAACATCATTTCAAACTAAACTTAGACCGCTCTAGGTAAACATAGAAGTGATAAATTCTAGTACTTAGAAAATTGGTCTTCGTGGGAAATAAGATGATTCTGTTATTCTACTTCGGTATTGTTGTGTATCAGAGAGCTAGCTCTCGTGAGGTGATAAGCTGATGTATAGATATATTTCTTGGAATTATTGGTTATTTCTTTAGTGTGATGATAATGATGCATTTATTGTCCATGGGTTGGAACAGAGTCCCCTTTAATATAGAAACCACTCTTAAGCATATGAGTTAACTCCCAGAAATCAAAGAGATGAGGTTAAGTTTCATGACTAACTATGTAACGTCTGTTGAACCAGAATACGCTTTACGCACGATAACGCATTATGGACGTGAAATGTAGGGACTCATGCAACATATTTGGAGAAGGGGAACTTGAACAAGTGCAAAGGCGATTCAAAAACCTTGAAATTATATATATATATATATATATATATATGTATGTATGTATGTATGTATGTATGTATGTATTGTGAAGATAGACCCACATATGCATCTTAGAGTTTATTTATTAAATGTTTAGTTATTATTTGCTAATATACTCCTTTTAAAAAATAAGTAGGTTTATTTTATTGTCTTCCTATTGTAATGGGGAGGTGAGGCATCCTAATCCACAAAGGTGCAAAGAGAACGTCAACGGAGAATCGATCATATGCCTCTGAACATTACATGATGAATTTCCCTATTTCCCCCTCTAAGAAATGATTGCTACTTCCTGGGAGTTTAAGACTTAGGCCTATATATTTCTATAAATACATCAATCCTAAGATTGATAAAGATATCTAATCCATAACATAAATATCACATACAGAGCTTCTCAGATCCCTATGAGAGCTAGCTGTACTCTTTAACTTCCCTTAATCATTAGTGGTTATCATGTATTAAACTTTTACCAAGTACATATTGACCAGTACAACTTTGTTCAGATCAGATAATAATTGTCGCGATAATAACCACATTGTTGCCTCAACCTCTATTATACTAAAGGCTCAAAGGAATAAATTTGGGATGATGTGTTTTCACGCTACTTTCTTAATTACTTGCTAATAATATTTTTATTAAGAATTAATAGCAATTAATTTACTGTCAATAATATAATTAATTTTAAAATATTTTTGAAAGATTACCCATAGCTATAAATATAAGAATGTACGTGGAAATCTAATACTCTAATTAATGATAAATCTATAATTCCATTATTATGATTAAGTTTTTAGAAATTTACCATAGGAACATATCTTGTTTATTAATTTAGAATTCAATTTGTAAAATAAAACTTAAATATTTTTGTTTGTAATATATGTAATTGGTTTTTAGCACCCTACATCATCTCTGCAAAGGTGGCTCCTTACGAATAGAATTAAATAAACTTTTATACAAATATACATTTTCATTTGTTTGTATATGATTAAATTTTTTTCTAATATTAATATTACCAAATCATTTTAAACACAAATTTTACTGTATTTTCATGTATCTTGCAAATGTGTGACACGGGACTTGTTGATATTGGATGATTTAATTGGAGAAATGTGTTTGGTTCTTAAAAAGGTATCGACATGCTAAATAGTATGGATGACTGACCATATGAGGTAAATATTATTATGTATTTATCAATGTATAGTTTGTTTAATTTTATATATTTCTTACTCAATTTAATATTTTTGTCATAATTCATGTGTTCGCGATTCCAAATTTAATTCAACACAAAAAAATATAAATGGACTTGAACTTAGTTATAATTACTATACATAAATTAAATTGAATATAACTAATTAAAATATTTTACCGGTTATTTTAGTCTTCGAGGAACACATCGAGAGGGTCAAGACAAGGCTCACCGAAGAGGAGGTCCTCACATATAATGAGACAAAATTCATGTGTCAAAGCCAAATGAAACAAATACACAAAATGAAACTGGTACAACTTGAGATTCTCACTTGAGAGATTCTGCATGTTTTATTTTATGTATTGTATCATTTGGATTTGACAAGTGAATTTTTGCATCAATATATGTGTGGATCTCTTCTTTAGTAAGTTATGTTGGGACTCTTCTGATGTGTTCTTCCCGGGATAAAATCACTGTATAATATTTAAATTCATTGTTTTCAATTGAATTTATGTCTAGTAATCATAACTAAGCTCAAGTATAAATATACTTATTTATTCTAAGTTAAATTTGGAATTCGAGCATGATCAATTATGACGATAATATTAAATTGTGTTAGAAATATATAAAATGAATAATAAATTGTACATTGGTAAATACATAAATATTTACCTCATATAGCCAATTGTCCAAACGATTTTGCATGTGAACCAAACACATTTAACACAATTAAATAATTCAATATCAATAAGTCATGCGTCACACATTTGCAAGATACATGAAAATGATGTAAAATATATGTTTATATATTATTAGAAAAAAATTTAGTCATACACAAAAATTTGAAAATGTATATTGAATGAAAACTTATTTACCTCTTTCTGCACTGAGTCTCATGTGCATAAATGATATAGGGTGCTAAAAACATATTACATATATTTCAAAATAAAATATTAAATCATATTTGACTAATTGAATGCCAAGTTAGTAAATATTGTAATACCGATTGATATACTTTTCTAACAACTTAATCCTAATGATGTAACTAATAGACTGTTCATTATAATTTGAGTATTAACTTCCACATACATGCATACATTTATAGCAATGGTTAATCATTCATGATTATTTGAAAATATATTAGTATTGAAAATAAATTAATTGGTACTAATCCTCAACCAAAATATTATTAACAAGTAATTTAGAAAGTAGTGTGAAAATACCTCATCCCTAAATTTGTTCCTCTTAGCTCTTCCGTTCATAAGAAGTTGAGGTGAGAATGTGTTCATTATTGTGATGATGATTCCCTAGTCTATCCAAAGATATACCGATTATAATGTACTGATCATATTCAGCATCAACACTGAATTCTGATTCAGAAGGAAGTATAAAAAGATTTAGGCGATAACTACTTGTCAACCGATCATATGGCGGTTGTGATCGTCATGTTATAGAATTATTAGACCGCACATGAACAAATAAATAAATATATGTATAGTGCACTAGAAATATATTCAATAAAGCTTATTTTATTAGTGAATTGTAAAAAACATATATTCATTCTTGCATCTATCTTCAAATATGTATCAATAATTGGAGAATTTTTATAAAATAAGATAACACAAACTATTGTATATATGGCTCTAATTGGCAAAACATATTTTGAACTCATAGCTTAGAAGATCATATGACAATATGTTTCAGACAAAACTTAAGTTCATTTTGAAGAACACACTCTTTCTAACTGCCATATTTGTAATCCTAAAATAAAATTTTAATTTAAAACATTTTAAATTTAAAAAAAATTAATAAATTAAGTATTGTATAAATTAATATGATAAAAAAAATTTCAAAGAGTTAATTTTTTTCTAATATTAATATACCATGTCATTTTAAACACATTTTTTACTTCATTTTCATGTATATTGCAAATGTGTGACACAAGACTTGTTGATATTGGTTTATTTAATTGTATAAATGTGTTTGGTTCTTAAATACGTATCGACATGCTAAATAGTATGGATTACTGACCATATGAGGTAAATATTATTATGTATTTATCGATGTATAATTTGTTTATTTTTATATATTTCTTATTTAATTTAGTATCTTCATCATAATTCATGTGCTCACGGTTCCAAATTTAACTCAACATAAAAAAGTATAAATAGACTTGAGCTTAGTTATGATTAATAGACATAAATTCAATTGAATATAATTAATTAAATATTTTACATGTGATTTGAGTCTTCGAGGAACACATCAGGAGCGTCAAGACAAGGCTCACTGAAGAGGAGATCATTACATATAATGAGACATAAGTTCACGTGTCAAAGCCAAACGAAACGAATACACAAAATGAAATTGGTACATTATGAGATTCTCACTTGAGAGATTATGCACGTTTTATTTTGTGTATTGTTTCATTTGGATTTGACAAGTGAACTTTTGTATCAATATATGTGTGGATCTCTTCTATAGTAAGCTCTGTTTGGACTATCCTAATGTGTTCCTCGAGGGATAAAATTACTGTATAATAATTTAATTCACTGATTTCAATTATATTATGTCTAATAATCATAACTAAGCTCAAGTACATCTAATAACACTAAATTGAGTTAAAAATATATAAAAATAAATAATAAATTGTACACTAAAAAATACATAAATATTTACCTCATATAGCCAATTGTCTATACGATTTAACATGTGAATCAAACACATTTAACACAATTAAATCATTCAATATCAATAAGTCATGCGTCACACATTTGCAAGATATATGAAAATAAAGTAAAATATATGTTTAAATATTATTAGAAATTAGATTTAGTCGTATACGAAAATTTGAAAATGTATATTGAATAAAAATTTATTTACCTTTACCTGCACCGAGCCACATGTGAACAAATGATGTAGGGTTCTAAAAACCTATAACATACATTACAAACTAAAATATTTAAATTCTATTTGAATAAATGAATGATAAGTTAATAAATATTATAATACTAATTAATATACATTTCTAACAACTTAATCGTAATGATGTAACTATTAAAAATATAAGTGTTAGTTGAAATCAAAGTGTTATTGTAATCGAATAAAAACATAACTTACAAAAAATAATTTAAAAATTAATACTTTAAAAATAGTTAAAACCCTTTCATTAAAAATATTTAAACCTTAAGTTTAGGCTAAAGGGTGCTTGCTTAAATAAACTTAGGTTTTTCATAAATGTAACATACTAAATATGTGTGAATGTGTATGAAATTTTGAAATCATTTTTTTGAGAGATTGAAAATGCAAAGACATGTAACAGATAAACAAAAAATTTAACCTTATTTTCTCAAGGTAATTAAAAACCAAAATTTTGAAAATATCGATTAAAATCATACAAAGCAAATAAATACATACACAAAATACTTTTTTTTCCAGAATTCATATACAACTGATTATAAAATCATAGAATAGCGGAGTGATATAACAAAACACATATATACCCATGAAAAAGATGAAGAAAGCACATATAAAAAATCAAGATCAATCTTAAAACTACAAGTAAAATATTAGATTACAATAATTAATTTCTTTTTTAAAAATGAAAAAGAAAAGTTAAAAGAATGTATACCTCTTGATAGATGAGTTGAAACAAAAATTGATTGAAGAATCCTCTCACCCAATATCACACTCACAGATTGTACGTACTCTCTAACTCTCTTTTATAAAAAAATACATAATACAAAAATGAAACTAGAAAGAGATTTAATTTATAGAGAAAATTTGAGATTTATTTAAATTAATATTTTATCAACTCTGAGACCAACGTTTATCATATTTCTTTTTTTGTTACTTTTTTTCTTTTTATTTATATTTTCATTTTTAACATATACAATGAATGAGCTTTTATGGTGAAACAATAAAATTTTTTTTTTATAAAAACAAAGGAAAAAATAATAATTGTTTTATTAGTTTTCTTTAAATGAAAATGGAAATTACACACCCCTTGACCAACAAGGGTTAAGACTTTACCATTATTTTCTTCATTTTGTTTATGTTTTTGGTATAATACTATATTCTTCACTTATTCAGTTTTTATTTTAATAATTTATTTTTTTAATTTTTTTTATTTCAAATATTATTAAAAATTTTAAACCAATAATATTTTTAAAGAAAATAGGAATTATATATATAATTTCCATACCATATTTCAAATATTATTAAAATTATAAACCTAAAGTATATATAACAATAAAAAACTGGGGAGGGAGAGAGAGAATAAGCACATAGTATAAAAAGGTATAAAAAAATGTACTAGAACAATAAAAAAGAATTTAAATAAAAGTCGAGAAAAACAATGGTAACTCCTTAACACAAATTACTAGGAAAAAGAAACGATAAACCATTCTAAGAGAAAAAAAATTATTTAACTACACAATAAAAAGAGGAGTCTCTTTAAAAACACATAACAAAGCAACACAAGAAAACAAGTTGAGTGAAAGTATACTCGACCACCTTGAAGAAAAAACTAAGATGGATAGTTGGCTACACGAAGCATTCTTAAAAATGTAGACACAACTTTGGATCACGCTCCTAGTCAAATAAAGAAAAATGAAACGTCAGAGCATGAGGTTGAACATAATTCAAAGTAAAGTCAATAATCAAGCACTACATAAAAACAAGTGAATTATGGCAGTTTTATTAGGTCTGTAATGAAAACCTCCATAACTTACCTTAAAATACGTTGATTTTATAAAATGACGTAGTGTGATTCACATTTACCGCCACATTTTACATAATTTAATCCAACTCACAATCATGTCGTAGATTCTATTTTTCCTCTTTGTTTTATTGTACCTAATTTAATTCTTATACTAACTTACTTCACTTTGTATGTACCCATTCTTACTCTAGTTAATTGTATTAATTTATTACTTGTAATAATTTTTATATTTTTATCGTACTTTTTTTAATGGATTATAAGTTTTTTTGAAAAATACAGACATTTCACTTTGGGCTCTTCGTATCTCTCACATGAAACCCCATTTAATAGCTAAATAAATTGAAAAAGAGTTGATCCCTTCCACCTCGAGATCTCTTTTCGTATTATTCAAACCACCATCACCATGAACATCCCTCAATTTTCATTTGTGAAATTTGTTGGACTTGAGACTTCACACACATGACGGAGGGTGAATTGTGTGGTTTGAAAAAATATGGTTTTGAAAACTTTTTGAGATTAAAATTAGAGTTTCAAAAAAAATATTCTATATCTAAGCAGTAGAAAATAAATATTAAAATAAAATAAAGAATTTAAAGAGTTTAAGGGAAGAAGAAGAATATCAAGAGTTATAGAGGTTATGTCAAAAATAAATGACTTACTCCTCTACCCAAGAACTGTTCTTGAGAGTTTCCATTAAATATTTGATAGCTTTTAGTAGTTGAAGCTCACGAACCTCCTCATACAAGAAAATGGTGGTTGTCCTACAACATGATATTCTAAGACGGAAGATATGATCGTTTGCATCTTCTTCATTAAAAGACTGAAGTGGCCAAGCTTCCTTCCCACCTGTATATTAAAGTGATTAATCTTCTCTTTGCGAAATAGCTCGGCTCAATTTGGTTTAACAAAATACTCTCTCTGTCCCAAATTATAAGAGAAATTCGATATTTTGATTCATTGGATAATTAATGTATCTGATCTATATATAGACCAGATACATTAATTATTCAATGAATCTAAAAAGTGAATTTCTCTTATAATTTCGAACGGAGAGAGTAACAAATAACCTCTTGAGATTTTAATAAGCTAAATAAATATTAGGAACTGGTCGCATAATCCCCAACCAAAGCTTTTAAAGGGTTTACCTTTCAATCATATATTTTTATCCCTAAATGGATTGTCTTCATCTAAGATGTATAAACAACATTCTTGGAGAGCTTATACAAAACTACCCATCCAGAATTACAAAGACACCTCACTCATAAAAGATCTTTCCTCACAAAAGCATTTGGTTATAATGACCACTAAAAGAAAGTGAAAATGAAAACTTAGAGAGATAGAGAGTGAGTGAGACTATGTGTCAATACATAATTAGATTTTTGGATGAAATGAGACGAGAAATGATACCTCTATTTATAGGCTTGAAATCCTCAAAAAGAAGAAATAACTTTAAATAAAAAAATGAATGTTACTAATCAATTAAGCTCATCAATTAGTTCATTTAAAAATAACGGACATGAGTTCTAAAATAGGAAAGAAGTTACTTAAAGTCGTTGCTAATCAACTTAGTGCATTCAAATGTTATTGTTCCTCAAAAGCACATCAATCTTATTGATTTACATAATCGATTAGATTCAGTTGAAAAATGTTTCCTGCCTTTTCGAAACATTATCTATAAACTGTATATCTCATCATTATCTATACAACTTATATAAATACTTCTCAAGGTTTATTCTTTTCAAAATATTTTATAAAAAGGTTTTGTGTGTGTGCTTATAGTCGTCTACTTCTATAAAGGAAGATTTTTTTTTATTTTACAAAAGTTTCACTCACTTACTAAATTCGGAGATTAACTCCTCTAAGCCTTGTTTGATATATTCTTCTGTATTGGCACTTGCTTTGAGATTTCAATTTAGGCTTTTGATGTAATCATTTTTGTTTTCCTTTGTAAGCAATTGTGTTTGATGTTTATCTCAAACTTTGTCAATCTTTATGAAATTCATGGCTTGCATTTTTAACTGCTTAAGTGCATTGGTTGACTTTAACTATGTCTGAAACTTTTTCAATCCTTATCAAACTCATGGCTTGCATATTCAACCGCTTAAGTGCATTAGTGGTTGACTTTCTTAATTGCTGCATATTTACTATGTTGAATGTTATATTTTTTATTTTTTACAGTTGTCATCATGTTGCATCTTTATCATGCTAAATATCTATTCTGATTTTTGCAGTTGTCGCCATCAAAATAAAACCTATTACCTGCAAAACAAGGTTCTATATTCTCCCCCTTTTGGATGATGACAACATGTCTCTAATGGAAAATGATAAAAGAAACAAAGCAATATGTTTTTGGAGTGATAATACCCCCATAAGTCAGATAGAATGTATATCCTCCCCCCGAGAGTATACTTCTCCCCCTTTGTTGAAATAAAAAAGGCAGGTAAAAGATGCAAGTATGAAAACATGTTTTAATTCTCATGTATTTCTAGTTATTGCATGATAGACAATTATGAGAATACATGTAATTTATTCATGCAATCATATTTCAAAGCTAATGTAGCAATAACATGGTATAATGCATTTGACATATATAGAAAATATTTAGCAAACATATCATAGAGAATATCATGGTGTAGTTAGTAATAATATCACGAAGCATGCATATGTCATAAAAAGTATCACAACATATTTCATAAATGTGAAACAAGTTTTTCTCAAGTATTATTTTTTGACATGACATGCAATCCCTAAAATATTAGTTTTAACGACAATCTTGTATTACCAACATGGCATGTATTTTGACATAGGCAAGAAAACATATGAAGTTTTTAACACAAATAACATAGTATATAATATGCCATACTTGAGAGAAACATCATATTTTATATTTTTCTAAAGTGTGTACAAACAAGGTTCCTTAAGATATATGTTTAGGCATGTCATGATATGGGACAATTTTATAGTATGGATAACATGGCATAGTGAGGAGCAATAAAACACTTAAGTAGAGGATATCATACTTCATATGTATCTAAGGTATCAGACCTAAGTTTTCCTAATAGCATACTAATCTTGATATGGGAAAAGCTTAATATATTCACTTGTTCTATTCAAACAAAGTTTTCTTTAAAGGATTCGTGTAACAAGGGATTATAGTTCATAATTTTTCTGGTGAATGCAAAACAAGGTTGTAAGCCCGAATTATTTATTTGTTCTATCCACTTAACTTTCACTTTTATTTAAAGATACCTTTTAAAATATCATGCAAAAATAAGGTGTACCACAATTATAAAAGTAAAAAAACATACTTATTTTATTAAAAATAAAGGTACAAACAGGAATGCATGGAAGAGAGTACATAAAGAAAAATGAAAATTACAGAAATCAAAGATAAGTTACAAGAAATCTAATGTGGATTATTCTTCATCAGAGTTATCATGATGGAAAAGGTGATGGAGAAGTTTGGATTTGTCAGGAATAAATGGTGTGTGATGAAGTCAATTTTCTCATCTAGTATGTCAATTTTCTCACACAAAGTTTTAATCAGATCTCTGGATGTGGGAATCTGAGGAGAGGAATCATCACTTTTGATAATTTATATGGCTATGTTTTGACTACTGGTTTTTCTCTTTCTTTTGTTTATAATTGGCTTTCCTATGATTTTTCAATTCTTGAACTCATAATGCATTGAAGATAGGATAAATTTTTCTATTTTTGTGGTTTTCTCATTGAAGTTTGTTTTCTTGTCAAGGTTGAATTTGGTTTTGTCCAATATTTTTGTGACCAAATTCCCATATGGTAGAGGTACATTTTTTGTTCTAATTTGTAACATGTAATCAACTATTAGTTGAGCCCAATTCAATTTTACTTTATTCTCTTTGAACCATATGGTATTTACATCTCTTGGGTTAGAAGACCAAAGTTTCTTGTTTTGGGAAGGATAATGTGGGTTAAAATATAGTGGATCATTCTACTCTTACGGATTATATATCCGATAGTGAATGTACAAGGAATGGGTGAGGATGGTTCTATCATTAAGGAGGATGCAAGATGGAAATAGTTATACCTATTGGCTTTGTTTCCTAATTCGGTGAGGTGATCTTCATGAGGGAAATCAATTTTTTCCAGATTCTTCTACAAATAGGGTTATGGGATGTTTTTCTACTTCACTATGGAGAATTTCATCAATTTGATGAAGGTTTGATAAAAACACCTTCACTGGAATGGTATAGATTTTTTTCCGGAGTGCGCAAAGGAAGTTTGAGAGTTTGAGTTCTTCTAGAGTTTTGAAAAAGTTGCACTCTTTTAAATCTCTAAGATCTAAGGTATGAATTTTCGTGACTTCTCGATTGGCGAAGTGCCTAAAAAATATGTTTTCTTGCTATTTGGTTGTAAACTCATCGGCGAGACTAGAATTCATGATGAACCTTTTTAAGAATGATCCTATTAGTGTATCATGATGAACCTTTTTAAGAATAATCCTATTAGTGTGTGTATATGTGTGTGTGTGTGTGTGTATATATATATATATATATATATATATATATATATATATATATATATATATATATATATATATATATATATATATATATATATATAGAGAGAGAGAGAGAGAGAGAGAGAGAGAGAAAGTTATGAGATGCAAGAGAAGTGTTAGAATAATATACCTATTTATAGCGTGTGTTCTGATGGATTTTGGGCTTGAATATGGATCAGGAATTGAATGAGGAGTGCTTTGTCCAAAAATCATACATGAACTTGCAATTTTTAGATCTTATAATCGATTGGATCAATTGATTAAATATCTTCATCTTTCAGTTTTTGATACGATCTTTATCAGTGCTCATATTTGATCATCCAGGGGTACCAAGTTGTTTTTTATTTGATTTTAAGTTGTGCATTTTAACCATTTTAAAAAAATTAGCCCTTTTGTCAATCGATTAAATTTCTTTAATCGAACCTCCTTGGTGTTTTGGTTTATTTGTTGGACCTTGTTGCTTCTTTAACACCTCTAATTTATGTTTTTGACACCCCTATGCTTAGAAAACACTTTAGCAAACTTATTTTTATGAGTTAGAAAAAATTGAATTAAAAATAAATAAATATTAAAATATGAAAGAGTTAAGAATAATTATTTTAATGGATTTATCAGATTAACTGATTATTTTAACCTTAAAATAATTTTACATGCATCAAGAAAAATTCTTGATAAAATTCTCTTAGGGAATAACACTTTAAAAGTGTGTCCTTCTCCACACATTGTTGGATGAGAGAGTTGGTAAACAAACTGATAAATAAGTCCATTAAATAGTTATTTACTTTATTGATCATCAAAGATTATAAATTGAAAAATTCTCAAATGAAGTTGTTTTGATCATAACTGTTGACATATGTCATCGTTGTTTATCCTCGGGATCAAAGAATTGAAAGTGTATACTTCTAGAGTATACTTATGCTTTGCACAACATCTTCAAATGATCTTTCTTTATAGTTTTCAACTTCAAAACATTGCTTGTAAAAAAAGTAAATATATTATTCTGATTTTTATTTCTATCTCTTATCTTCTTTGTAGGGTGCCTTTGAGCATGTGTTATCTTCTTCGTCGGAAGACGATTCTTTATATTTCTCCCAAAGGTTGAAATATTTTCATCTTTGAAGAAAATTATTCATCTTTTTTGTTGTTCTTTGAACATGAGGATGTTGTATGAACTTGAACATGATATGATATGCGTATTGATCTTCCAGTTTAATCTTTTGATTACATCGACTTCTATGATTTCCTTCACTCTTGATTATTCATTAAATTCTTAAAGGTTTTTATCTTTTAGATTTAAGAATTGGAAACATTTCCAGTTCTTAATTCTCAAGATAAATGTTAGTAACAATGAAAACTTTTAAGAAAAGAATTTCTTTGTCTCATGTGTTCATATCCTTTGGCTTGGTACTTGGAGAAAATCCATATATCTTTTCCAAAGTATCCTTCATTTCTTTGGCAGTGTTAAGAAACAAAATTTATAATTTATCATTGGTCAAAGAGATTTTTCCACTTATTCATCATTTATTTGATGAGTATGGTAAATCAGAACATTGAATAAGTTTATAAAGAAAACAAAATTTAATTTTGAAGAAGACACATGTATATAAAAGAGAGAATGGATTTTCAAAAGGTGGTGTTAGAACATAGTTTGGTTCTAATCATATTTTAGTGTTTTGATGATAACAAACAAATAAATTTTGTATAAGAAAACAGGGTACTCTAATTATATATATCTGATTTCAGAAGATGTACCAGTACTAGCACAATCAGAACTTGAAATATATGCAAAGCTGGATAAATGCAAGAAATACTCAAGTCTTCAAGCAACTTCTGATACTGCACCAAACCGCTGCGAATACATCTACAATAGAAGCTGAAATACAAAGTTGATCAGAAGATCACAAAGGCTGATTCAAGTGTGAAGAAAAACTCGCTGAATCAAACTTTCATATTCATACTCTGAGTTCATTACTTTGTACTTAATCTTAGTGAAATATCACAGTGGTAATTACAACATTCTAGAAGCAACTCTATACACTGTCATTAGAAGTTACATGGTAACTAAGTCCTTGAGAGACCGGTTAAGTCAGAAGTTTCAACGAGTCTAGGACTAGTTGAGTCTTAGAATTTGGTTAGTCACAAATAGCTGGTTTGTGCAGGATTGTTAGTCGTCAGCAGTTTGGCTCGTGCACTGTATTGTGAGTCACGACAGTTGGTCGTGCAAGTGTAATCAGATTTTGATTATAGTGGATTAAGTCCTCGTTGAGAGAGGCAAATCACCTTGTTGAGGGTGGACTGGAGGTAGCCTTATTGAGAAGGTGAACCAGGATAAAAATAACTGTGTTCTGTCTATATTTACTTCATCAAGTAAAAAAGAATCAATTATTCAACCCCCCCCCCTTCTAAGTGTTTTCTCAACCTTCAATTGGCATCAGAGTGCTTGGTTCTGGGTGCAAACACTTAACCGTGTCAGAAAAAGATCCAGAAGGAAAACACGATGGTGAATGATTTAAACAACAATGGCTACACAAAACCTCTTGTGTTCGATGGAGAAAATTTTCAATATTGGAATGATAGGATATAAAGTTTCTTTCTAGGACAAGATCCTGACCTATGGGATATTGTGGTAGATGGTTACAATCATCCAGAAGATGCAGGTGCAAAGATAGCAAGGAAGAACATGACAGATAAACAAAAGAAAGAATTCAAAAGTCATCACAAAGCCAGAACTATCTTGCTAAGTGCTATCTCATAGGAAGAATATGAGAAAATCACCAACAGAGATACAACACATGATATATTTGAGTCACTCAAGATGACTCATGAAGGCAATGCCCAAGTCAAAGAAACGAAAGCTCTGGCCTTAATCCAGAAGTATGAAGCCTTCAAGATGGAAGAGGATGAGACTATTGAAGCCATGTTCTCAAGATTTTAGACCTTGACTGCTGGTCTAAGGGTTCTAAACAAAGGATACACGAAAGCTGATCATGTAAAGAAAATAATCATAAGTCTACCAAGAAGACGGGGGCCAATGGTTACAGCGTTCAAAGTCGCAAAGAATCTTGACGAAGTATCCCTTGAAGAACTTATCAGTGTGTTAAGAAGTCATGAGATTGAGCTCTACGCAAATGAGCCTCAAAAGAAAGGTAAAACTATAGCTCTTAAATCTGTTAAAAAATTTGAAACTAATGCTCTGTAGGCTAAGGAAGAATGCTCAAGTGAGTCCAGATCAGAGGAAGAAGATGAGCTATCTCTTCTCTCCAGAAGAGTAAATCAACTCTAGAGGAGCAAGCAAAGGAAGTTCAGAAACTTCAGAAGACCAGAATACAAAGAAGAATCCTCTGAATACAGTAGGTCAAGCAGAAGAAGTAATGTATGCTATGAATGCAATGAACCAGGACACTTCAAAAGTTAATGTCCTAAACTGCAAAAAGAAAGGCCTAAGAAAAGGTTTGAAAGGAAGAAAAGTCTGATGGCTACTTGGTATGACTCTGAATCATCTCAAGACGAATACAACTCAGAATATGAACATGCCAACATAGCATTCATGGCCACCACAGAAAATGACTCAGACTCAGAAGCTGAAACAAATGAGGTATTTTTTGAACTCACTAGAAAAGATCTTGAAGAAAGCTTATCAGAACTTTTAGAAAGACACAATAGATTAAGAGCAAGATTTAAAAGGTTAAAGATCGAACTACTAGCTAAAATAAAGAAACTTAAACAAGAAAATACTGAACTTAAAGATAACAATATAGAACTCATAGAGGAAATGGAAACAAAAACCCTTAAGTCAGACAGTACTTTAAAATTTGATATTCTGAAAGAATATGATGATAGTTTTCAAAAATTTCTTGTTAAAAGTATAAATAGAAGCAAAATAGCCTATATGATTTATGGTGTAAGTAGAAACAATCGAAATGGAATTGCCTATAAAACACCTAAGAGTAAGGAACCATATCTACCTAAACCAGTTGATGATATGGAAATAAAATATAAACCTCTGCACACACATTTTAACTATGTTCACACTCATGATATCAAATATACATCCTACTCTGAAAATTATTGTGCTAGACATAAGCTAAAACAAAGCTTTAGGCACACTAACATCAAAGGACCCAAAAAGATATGGGTACCTAAGAAGAAAATGATCTATGTTGCAGATGCCCTCAGCAGTGAAGTCAAAACACTAGTCATGGTACCCAGACTCTGGATGCTCGCGTCACATAACAGGAAGAAGGTCTATGTTCCAAAGCTTGGAACTTAAATCTGGCGGAGACGTTAGATTTGGAGGGAACCAAAAGGGAAAGATCATTGGATCAGGAACTATTGGTAATGGTAACTCTCCCTCTATAACTAATGTTTTACTAGTTGAAGGATTAGCTCATAATTTGTTCTCTATTAGTCAATTAAGTGATAATGGTTATGATATAGTATTTAATCAAAAGTCTTGCAAGGCTGTAAGTCAGAACGACAGATCAATTCTCTTTACTGGTAAGAGAAAGAATAACATTTATAAGATTGATCTTTCTGAACTAAAATCTCAGAAAGTAACTTGTCTTCTGTCTGTAAATGATAAGTAATGGGTTTGGCATAGAAGATTGGGGCATGTTAGCTTGAGGAGACTATCTCAACTCAACAAACTCAATTTGGTAAGAGGACTCCCCAATCTAAAGTTCAACTCAGATGCTCTTTGTGAAGCATGTCAGAAGGGAAAGTTCTCAAAATCCTCTTTCAAATCTAAAAATGTTATTTCTTCCTCCAGACCTTTAGAACTTTTGCATATTGATTTATTTAGTCCAGTGAAAACTGCATCAATAAGAGGTAAGAAATATGGATTAGTCATTGTAGATGACTACAACAGGTGGACATGGGTAAAATTCTTAAAACATAAAGATGAAACACATACTGTATTCTTTTACTTTTGTAATCAAATACAAAATGAAAAAGAGTCTAAAATCATTAAGGTTAGAAGTGATCATGGAGGAGAATTTGAGAATCATCTCTTTGAGAAGTTCTTCAAAGAAAATGGAATCTCTCACAATTTCTCCTGCCCTAGGACACCTCAACAGAATGGGGTTGTAGAACGTAAAAACAGAACTTTACAAGAAATGGCTAGAACTATGATTAATGAAGCTAATATGGATAAGCATTTTTGGGCAGATGCAGTGAACACTGCATGCTATATTCAAAATAGAGTGTCCATAAGACCTATTCTTGAAAAGAATCCTTATGAACTATGGAAGAATAGGAAACCTAACATTTCATATTTTCATCCATTTGGTTGCACTTGCTTTATTCTTAACACTAAAGAACATCTGAACAGGTTTGATTCTAAGGTTCAAAAATATTTTCTGCTAGGATATTCTGAACGCTCAAAAGGCTACAGAGTATATAATATAGAAACATTAATTGTTGAAGAATCAATCAATATCAGATTTGATGATAAGCTTGGCCATCAAAAGCCAAAGCAGGCTGAAAATTTTGCAGATACAGAAGAACAACTCTCAAATTCTGATGATTCAGAAGATAAAGATGCATCAAAAATCACATCTACCATGGAGAACACGAGAATATCTGAAGAGAATCCTCATAAAAGATTTCCAAGACTAACTACACATCATTCAGAAGATGTCATCCTTGGCAAGAAAGATGATCCTATCAGAACTAGAGCAATCCTAAGAAATAATGAAAATTCATTATTTGGATTAGTGTCTATGATTGAGCCAACTTCAGTAGATGTAGCTCTTCATGACACGGATTGGATTATTGTTATGCAAGAAGAACTAAATCAATTCACCAGAAATGATGTATGGGATCTAGTTCCAAGACCTGAAGGATTCAACATTATTGGAACAAAGTGGGTATTCAGAAACAAAATGAATGAACAAGGAGAAGTCATCAGAAACAAGGCACGACTGGTTGCTCAAGGGTATAGTCAGCAAGCAGGTATTGACTATAATGAAACCTTTGCCCCAGTCGTCAGCTTAGAGTCAATTAGATTATTAATTGCCTATGCTGCTCAATTTAACATTACATTATATCAAATGGATGTTAAAAGTGCATTTTTAAATGGTTATATCGAAGAAGAGGTGTATGTTCATCACCCCCTGGTTTTGAAGATTCTATATATCCTAAACATGTTTTTAAACTAAAGAAATATTTATATGGTCTAAAACAAGCTCCCAGAGCTTGGTATGAACGACTTATTTCATTCCTCTTAGATAAGGGTTTCACAAGAGGGAAAGTTGATACAACACTCTTTCGTAAATCATTCAAAAATGATATTTAAATTTGTCAAATATATGTGGATGATATTATATTTGGAAATTATAATATCTCTCTTGGGAGAGAATTTGCTAAGTCTATGCAGGAAGAATTTGAAATGAGCATGATGGGTGAGCTAAAATTCTTTCTGGGAATTCAAATAAACCAAACTTCTGAAGGAACTTACATACATCAAGCAAAGTATGTCAAAGAACTTCTGAAGAAATTCAAATTATCAGAAAGTAAAGAAGCAAAAAAACCCAATGCATCCTACTTGCATCTTAGAGGTAAATAAGAAGGTAGATCAGAAGCTCTACAGAGGTATGATCGGATCACTACTCTACCTAACTGCATCCAGACCTGATATTCTGTTTAGTGTGTGTTTATGTGCAAGATTCCAATCAGATCCTAGAGAATCACACTTGACTGCTGTCAAGAGAATTCTGAGGTATCTGAAAGGTACTACTAATGTTGGACTATGTTACAGAAAATCCAAAGAATTTAAATTAGTAGGTTACTGTGTTGCTGATTTTGCTGGAGATAGAATAGAACGTAAAAGTACATCTGGAAGCTATCAGTTTCTAGGAAATAATATGATCTCCTGGTATAGAAAAAAGCAAGCCACCATTTTACTATCAACTACAGAAGCAGAATATGTTGCTGCTACAGGCTGCAACACTCAAGGATTATATATATCCTAAACATGTTTTTGGACGAAAAGTCAGATAAAGGATTATCACATCTATGAGCGTAAGATTCCTATTTTCTGTGATAATAATTCTGCTATATGTCTTTCTAAAAATCCTATCCTTCACACTACATAGAAATTAAGCATCATTCATCAGGGACTATATTCAGAAAGGGATATTAAGTTTAAACTTTACTGATACAGACCATCAATGGGCTGATATTTTCACAAAACCACTTTCTGAAGATAGATTCAAGTTCATTCCAAAGAATATTAGTATGGATTTGTGTCCTGAATGAAATCATCTATTGTGCTTATAGTTAAACTATCTGAAGTACAACTTGTTACAAGTTATCATCTAGAAATATCAGACTCACTCGGTTCAGAAGTTTGTTTTCTAAGATGATTCAGAAGCTCAGCAGATAAAACTACCGATCCACGTATACCTGAGAATTTGAGCACATGTTCAATATCTGAAAGGTCGCGCGTGTAAAGAAAAATGAGTAATAAGACATTGGTAACTGTTGCATAAATTTCTCTACATTATCCCTAAAATGTTTTTAATCATAACGCTACTATTTCTTGGTCATTGAAACATTTCTCTCTTTTTCTATTCATTCCATAATGCTTGCGAGTCTATACATTGATTACCTAGACCAAACGTTTTCTCCCCTCATCAATCCCCTATAAAAGTCTTCCTGTGTCAAATTTTTCTAACACCCAACTATTTAATTCGTGTCAGTTTGTTCTCTCTCTCAAAAACTTCTTTCCATCATGACATCATAAACAGTCCACACTGTCATAAAATAACAGAACTTATGGCTAGCCAAACGAGACAACTATTACATCAACCTCTGCCATAAACAAGGATGGGAATCCTACATTTCTCTCCTAAATGGTTCTGTCATTCCAAATCTTGTCAAATATTTTTGGGTAAATGCTCCAGTCAATGAAGATAACCTGAGTATTACTTCCTCCATTCATGGAATTCATCTTACAATTTTTGAAGCATCCATTGCTGAAGTAATTGGATGTCCAGCCAAGAATAATGTTGCATGTCTCACTGTCTTTGACTATGCTAATGCTTTTGTCATTCTAAACGACTTGATTAAACTAGCTCGACGCCTTAGAAACAACCCCTACTATCTATCTTCATCCAAACAAGTTTGGTTTAGGGTGATTCTTTCAAATTTCATTCCTCGAGGAAAATTCCATAAAATCCTATATGCTAGAGATAGGTTCTTGATCAATCGCTTGGAGCCAAATAAACCAGTAAACCTTGTAGGGATCATATTTGGACACTTGAGAAATTCTCTAATAGCTTTCAAGTGTGGTCAAGAATTCTTCATACCCTATGGAAGAGTCTTGTCAGCTTGTTTTGAATCTGCAGGAATAGTGAACACTCTTCGCATCTCAAAACTTCCGAACAAGAGAGAAGCACTGTATGTTGAGCGCTGTGATCGATTTTTCTTTCATAGAGGATATTATGAATTTAACTACTAGATGTATGTGTTCCTTGAGTCTGTATCTATCTTTTCTGATCAATGAATATTTCTTTTTACTGTTTCTGTCTGGGATAATATGATTTCTTAATGCTTATAACAGTCCTACCTGGCTATAATAACTGATACATCATCATACGTTTTTGATTATGACAAAAAGGGGGAGAATTATAAGAAACAAATATGTTAATTATGTTAAATAAAACCTCTTAGAAATTTTGAAGAATCAGAAAAGAGTAAATCTTATTTTATATCAAGTACCCTGAACGATCTAAACATTATCTGGAAAAGTCTTAGGAATCGAGGATAAATCTTCGATAACTTGTGTACCAGAAGTCTCTATTGTTAAAAGAATGCAGGAATATATATTCTTAGAACTTCTGTGAAGATGCGCGTATGAATAGCCACATCCATCAAACTTCTGAAGAATCAAGTCAAGGAGAAAATTATTCAGGGAAGTTATCTATTATATTTCTCTTTAAATATTTATTTCAGGGGAGATTACATATCTCGGGGGGAGGATATTTCTCTCATATACAAAATTTCTGAACATAAAGTAAATGTTTTGTCATCATCAAAAAGGGGGAGATTGTTAGAACATAGTTTGGTTCTAATCATATTTTAGTGTTTTGATGATAACAAACAAATAAGTTTTGCATAAGCAAACATGGTACTCTAATTATATATTTCTGATTTCAGAAGATGTACCAGTACCAGCACAATCAGAACTTGAAATATATGCAAAGCTGGATAAATGCAAGAAATACTCAAGTCTTCAAGCAACTTCTGATACTGCACCAAACTGCTGCGAATACATCTACAATAGAAGCTGAAATACAAAGCTGATCAGAAGATCACGAAGACTGATTCAAAATAATGTCGTTAAAGACATAATCATTAGTAAAACGGTTGCAACACTCCAAAAGTGCAACTCCCAAGGTTGATTGAAGAAGCTATCGACATGCAAATCCTTGGAAGAAAACAAAAGTTAAGATAACACGCAAACCATTTAATGCTGAGAAAAGGAGCTGAACTTAACGGGCATAAATCTTAACGCTATATATACTCATGATCTCTTGAATCAAAAAAACAACAATCACACACGAGAATATTATTACTCTGAAAAATCATCAAGTGTGAAGAAAAACCCGCTGAAGCAAACTTTCATATTCATACTATGAGTTCATTACTTTGTAATTAATCTTAGTGAAATATCACAGTGGTGATTACAGCTTTCTAGAAGCAACTCTATACACTGTCATTAGAAGTTACGTGGTAACTAAGTCCTTGAGAGACCGGTTGGGTCTGAAGTCTCAAGATGTCTAGGACTAGTTGAGTCTTAGAAGTTTGTTAGTGACAAACAATTGGTTTGTGCAGGATTGTTAGTTACCAGCAGTTTGGCTCGTGCAATGTAATGTGAGTCACGGCAGTTGGTCGTGCAAGTGTAATCAGGTTCTGATTATAGTGGATTAAGTCCTCGTTGAGAGAGGCAAATCACCTTGTTGAGGGTGGAGTGGAGGTAGCCTTATTGAGAAGGTGAACCAGGATAAAAATAATTGTGTTCTGTCTATCTTTCCTTCATCTAGTAAAAAAGAATCACTTATTCAACCCCCCTTCTAAGTGTTTTTTCAACCTTCAAGTTAGACTCTAATGCCACTTGTTGGAGACTTCACACACCAGAGGGGGTGAATTGTATGGTTTGAAAAAACTTGGTTTTGAAAATTTTTCGAGATTAAACTCATAGTTTGAAAACATTTATCTATATCTAGGCAGCAGAAAATAAATATTAAAATAAAATGCAGAATTTAAAGAGTTTAAGGGAAGAAGAAGAACACCGAGAGTTATAGAGGTTCCGTCAAAAATAAAAGAACTACTCCTCTCCCCAAGAACTGATCTTGAGAGTTTCCATTTAATACTTGAGAGCTTTTAGTAGATGAAGCTCACGAACCCCCTTATACAAGAAAAAATAGTGATTGTCTTACAACCATAATAATACAAGACAGAAGATATGATCATTTGCGTCTTCTCTATTAAAATGATGAGACTGAAGTGGTCAAGTTTCCTTCCCAACTATAGATTGAAGTGATTAATCTTCTCTCCACGAAATATCTGAGCTCAATTTAGTTTAACAGGATAACCAATAACCTCTTGAGATTTTAACAAGATGATCTTCTAATCTATGGTTTTAAACGGGTTAACCATGAAACTAATGATAAGTACATCAATATTGATAATCTTCAACCTTCAAATAAACAAGGCATTCTAAGATTCTTAAGGGAAGTTCATCAATATTAACAATTTTCAGCCTAAATAAATATTAAGAACTGATCAGACAATCCCTAACCAAAGATTTTAACAGGTTTAGCTTCCAACTAAATATTTTTATCCCTAAATGAATTATGTTCATCCAAGATGCATAAACAATATTCTTGGAGAACTTATACAATTCTACCCATACAGAATTACAAAGACACATCACCCACAAAAGATCTTTCCTCACAAAATGAAAACTAGTGAGAGAAAGTGAAAATGAAAACTTATATATATATATATATATATATATATATATATATATATATATATATATATATATATAAATATAGAGAGAGAGAGAGAGTGTGTGTGTGTGTGTGTTAATACACAAATCAATTTCTGGATGAAATGAAATGGGGAATGGGACCTCTATTTATAGGCTTGAAATCCTCCAAAAGATGAGACAACATTAAATAAAAAATGATTGTTACTAATTAGTTAAACCAATAGATTAGTTCATTTAAAAATAACGGCTATGAGTTCCAAAATAAAAAAAAAGTGATATATAGCCGTTGCAAATCGATTGAGTGCATTCAAATTGCATTTTTCCTCAAAAGTGCGCCAATCTAATCGATTAGATTCAGTCAAAAAATATTTTCTTATATTTTGAATGCTCCCATCATTTTCTTTGCAGCTTCTATATGTACTTCTCAAATTTTATTCTTTTCAAAACATTTTATAAAATTGTTTTAAGTGTGTTTGTGCTTATAGTCATCTACTTCTATAAAGAAAGAACTTTTGCTTGTACAAAAGTTTCACTCACTTACTAAATTAGGAGATTAACTCCTCTAAGCCTTGTCTAGTAGATTCTTCTATGTCGACACTTACTTTGAGATTATTTTGAGGCTTTTGATGTAATTTGTTTGTTTGTCTTTGTCTGAAATTGTGTTTGATGTTTGAAGCTATATATGAAACTTTGTCAATCTTTATCAAATCCATGGCTTGCATTTTTAACTGGGTAAGTGCATTAGTTGACTTTATCTATGTCTGAAACTTTGTCAATCCTTATCAAACTCGTGGCTTGCATCTTTAACCGCTTCAGTGCATTGGTGGTTGACTTTTGTTAATTGTTGCATCTTTACTATGCTGGATGTTATCTTTCTTTTCTGATCTTTTATAGTTGTCATCATCTTACATCTTTATCACGCTGAATATCTATTCTATTTTTTGTAGTTGGCATCATCAAAAGAAAAACTATTACCTGCAAAATAAGGTTCCACAAAACTCACCATTATTTCAATCCTCATCATCGTGTGAAGTAATGCTCTCTGAGAACCACGAGGTTTCTCTCCAATTAAATCTCTATTTGATTCGTGACATATTCGGTTACCTTGTTTCTGATTTTTTTTTCCGGTTTTCTTGTTGCATCATCATCACCTTGCTATTATCAAGTACTTTTTTAAACAATATGCAACTTTTAATCTACTCTTTGATTGTATTTTATTTATTTTGTTAGGTTAAATTTATATTTGAATTTGATCTAATTGTTAGATTAAATTTATATTTGGATTCACACTACTGCTTGTTAAACTTCTAATCAACTCCGATTTTTATTTGAACATTTTAGAGGGTCATGGAAACTTCTACCATTTTCATGTTGAAGGAGCCTATAGTGCTTGGTGTACATAACAGGAAGTGCGCAAACCTTTTGATGTTGAATTTTCAATTAGAAGTGAGAAAGTTAAACATTATTGCCACAAAAAGTGCTTTGTACGCAATCATTAACATGTTAGTGAAATAACCTTAATGTTAGTGCTAGCTTACTTAGTTGTTGTTTGTTTGTTTGATCTTAGTGGTAGTGCTAGACTTTCTTATTGTAGGTAGGCCAATAACTTGTTTCTAATGTTTTAATGTTTCATATTAATATGATGACATCTAATATTTATCAACAACTTCAAGCACATCCCATGGCTCATTCTACAACAGCCTCATTTTTAGTGTAGTTGTATAGTGATCCAAATTTGCCTCTTGCACATGCAATTTCTTATTCCTTAATGCAAAATTGAATTGAAACCTATAACTTTTTCTGGGAAGAAAATTTTCAAAAGATTATCTAGTAGAGTATTTCTAGTAATAATACTATTGATAATACTTTTTTTTTGTGAAAATTATGTAAATTATAGTTTTTAATGTTGTTTGTGTTGTGAAGCTCAATTTCAATTCCATTCAATTTTTATGATAGTTGGTACCTCTTGAAGGATTCTTCTACCTGTATTTGTGGTTTGGGGTGCCGGTTTTTGTATGATTTTTGGTGTCTCCTTGTTTCCTTATAATGGTTTGCGCTTATAATCCATTATATGTTTGGGTGAGCTCCTTTTTTAGTATATATATATATTTTTTAAATATGAATGAAACATAGTAGAGTTTTGTTTTTTTTTTAAAATATGAAAATCGCGGCGGTTTAAACGCCATAAAATACTATTAATTTTGAGTTATGATGGCCTAAATCGGAGTTCCTATAAAAACAAAAATCACCATTTTTTACTAAGTTTATTACGGAGGTTTGTATGGCGGTTAATATAAAATTACCATTTTTCTCTGCGGTAGCCAAAATTACAATGTTGTTTGAAAATGTCATTTTTGTAAATTAGGGCGGTTGAAACCCGTAACAATATATTTTTAACAGTCATAATTTCCTTTTTTTTGTAGTGAAGTTCATTCAGTGATTAGTTGTCTTTCTTTCCAAACAAAAAATATCTTTATTCTACATTTTTCAAATAATACATACCATATAATGCTAAATCGATAACACACATAAAAAAGACTTCCTCCACATACCAAAC
Source organism: Vicia villosa (assembly GCF_029867415.1). Classification (NCBI taxonomy): domain Eukaryota; kingdom Viridiplantae; phylum Streptophyta; class Magnoliopsida; order Fabales; family Fabaceae; genus Vicia; species Vicia villosa. The sequence continues at coordinate 146,402,628 of NC_081181.1, forward strand.
CTTTGAAACACCTCATACACTCCTAAAATTGACTTTGGGAGCGGTAAGGGTATACTCAACCAATTAAGCATCTTACACCAAAAGGAAGACATACCCTTACACGGGACAAAAATATGATCAAGAGACTCAATCTAAGTCTTAAATACATCACAACCTCACCTTGTTGGTGACATAACTATTTCGATGCATATAAAGGTTAGGTATACACTGGAGCTTATCCTTAAGGAGCTTCTAGGAGAAAACCACCACTATAGAGGGCGCCTTACTCTTCAAAACCCTAGCATAGGATGAACTTATAGAGAATCCTCTTAGGGTATCGAGTAACTACAACCAGGTGTACTTTTAACTCTACTTAATCATTTCAGCAATAAGGCTAAAAAGCTCGGCCAAGAGTTTAACCTCTCAAACAATAAGGGAGTGCCTCCCCCAAAGATCCCGACCCATTTATCCCTAACCCAAGTCCCCATAAACCCTACCACCAAAAACTTTTGCTCTAAAATAAGAAACAACCTCTCAAAAGAGACACAAAAAGGGATCGACCCCTCCTATACATCATGCCAAAATCTAGGTTGTAAACCATCTCCAACCACTTTAGTGCAAGAAGAGGCGGACTAATTAGTTCGCTTATCAAAAGCTAATTGAAGGAGAGAAACCCTTCTCCACCAGATGGACGGCTTTCGCGGGCTCTCCATCCTACCCCCTAAAAGGGACCTACACACTTGGTCTATATGTGGAACAAATGATATTATTTCAAAGAGACAGTTTAGCCTTAAGCACCTTCCACCTCCACTTACTAAGAAAAGCCAACTTTAGAAGCCTTAGATCATTCACTTATAAACCATCATTCCTCTTAGGCTTGCACACATCTAGATATTTCACCCAGGCCACCTTAACCCCTCACCCTTTTGAAACACCCTCGAAGAAATCTTTTTAGAAGCCCACCAAGACTAATAAATATATTCCTCTATGAAGAAAGCATCTTGGACACAACTTGAACTAAAGGATCCCAATTTCCCACCTTCTTAGGATTTGTACCAATTGGAAGCTCTAAATACTTGAGAAGAAACACACCAACTTTACAGTGCAGAAATAAAATTATCCCCATATTAACCATAAAAATACACCTTTTGAAAAAAAATCACCCTAAGCCCCAAAGCAAGCTCAAAACTCCTAACAACGGGGCACCAACGGGGTTATCCACCAATGGGGTGCCTACAAGCATAATATCATTCACATAATAGAGGTGAGACACCTCTAAACCATCCAAAATAACTATAAACCCTGATTGCGCTAAAGAAATAAGAAAATCCATAACACCTACTAATCTATTAGCCAAAACTTTGGCCACCAACATATATAGGTGAAATTTTGGTTACAGCAGACTCAGATGTCATATATGGATGTCTTAACATCTGATCTGACATTATAAAAACAGATATGGTAGGAATACAAATAACAGTGCAAAAAATAAATAACACACAAAATTGTTCACCCAGTTCGGTACCTACTTTGGGGGCTACTAAGCCTGGGATGAAGTCCACTATTAGCAATATCAATTTGAAGCTAAACTCCCCCGTTTACAACTTCTCACTCAATCACTACCCAATGACTCTTCTACCTAGGTCCTCCCTAGATATGAGAAACCCCTCTAACTCCCAATCATCGCAATGATGTCTAGCAGTCAATAACTCAACCACTGCATCGACGACCTAATTTCCAACATTCTAAGCACACAAACAAATACAACTTGAAGTTGCTTCAAAGCTTCCTCCAAGAACAGAACTGCATTCATTGCTTCACAGCTTCTGAGTGAATAAAATACATCTCTTGCCTACAGGCTTCGAGGCACATATCAGTGAACATCCCACAATCCAGGTGGTTCACTTACATGGCTAACCCTAATGATCACATCTTTCTTAAAATCGGATTGCCTTTCAAAACATGGTGATCTTCCCACAATCCGGGAGGTTCCCTCTACAGACTCAGCCCTTAAAAACCACATTATTAACTTTACGGCTGGTACTAAACTTAGGTTACAAAGTTTTTACTTATAACCTATTCCCAACTGGATTTGGGCCTTCAAATCGTAACAAACTAACATAACAAACTGTTGCTAAAATTGCTCCACAATATAAGCTCCAAGATATTCTCCACAAATATCTCCATAAAATATACTCCAGGTAACAACAATAAGTTGTTACACTTTTGCAACAGATTCTCCTATAAAATCTTTCCATATTTAGTTTCCTAAATTTTCTCCTTGATCTCCTTAGATATAGCTCCACATAGGATTCAATATTTTAGGAATATTCTGTTTCTATTATAACAGAATCCAAACTCTCAGCTCAAATACAATGTCACGACATCTTCTTCGACATGTTGTTCCAGATGTTGAAAATTTTCAACATAACATGTTTCTCCATTAAATAGAATTTCCACCTGCTTTCACTTACAAGTTATAATTCTATTTATCCTATTGCTGCTAAATTAGTTTTACCAAACATAAAGTCAATCCTCAAAAGCACTAACAATAGGGAACCAATAAACGGAAATGGGCCTTAAATTTTCTACCTCTTGTGCATAATCCACCTTAGTAATAAGAGTGACAAAAAGGACGTCAAACTCCTAAAAAGAAAAACATTCTAAAAAAACAAATTAAACATCTCATAAACCTCCACTTTTAAAACATCCCAAAACTTCGTGTAAAAAATGAAAAATTGAACCCAGACTTTTAAAGTAGTTAGAAACCTCTCTATGCACATCTTCCACCTTCTCCACCTAGGGATCTCCAACCATGATAGTAGTCAATATTGGTCTGAATTCTTTGCTTCAAATAGGCATGAATATAACATGTTTTATCATCTCCTTCTTTAAGCCAATCAGTCCTCGACTGCTGAAACAAAGTGTCGTGAAAACGAAGGAGTTCAACAAGCTCTTAGCATACTATCAATCTAAAACCCAGTTACTTAAGAGAAAGTATAACCACTTCCGCATTCAACTCCCACACCTCCAACTTATTCACACACCTCTCAATCTTAAACTCCATACTACTAAACACCTTTGTACTTGCTAAAAATGTACAATAAGGAAATCCTGTATTTGTAAGGTTGTTTTGTGTGTTTAGGATATTATGGTAGTATTTAGGATTATAATATTTTAAGTATATAAATAATGAAACTAAAATATTTTAACTATATAAAAAATGAAATTTTTACTCTTCATACAAATATAATGATGACAATAATTATTTTTATTATTATTTTAAGGGTTAAATACCTTTTACCCCTGCCATATGAGCGTGTTTCTGTTTACCCCCTTAAAAAAATTTTTGTCGTAGACCTCAACAAATAAAGATTTCAGCAATAAAGCCCTTAATATATTTTTTAGCGTAGATTCTAAGAATCTGGCCTAGGTGGACATAATATTTTTGTTGACTGTGTAATTTATTGACACGTTGGACATAATATTTATTTTTAATCCATGTAGCTTTCTTATTATTATTTTATTGATTGTGTGTTAAATGGATAAAACTAAAATTTCAAAAACTGCAACATGGAAGGGTCAAACTCGAGACCCTGGGGATGAATGTGGGGCGCCCAACTAGGGCTAGAAATGAGTCGAGTCGAGTCGAACTCGCCTCAGCTCAGTTTGACTCGTTAAGAATTGGCCGAGTTTGAGTTCGAGTTCGAGTTCATGACGAACTTTTTTTCAGCTCAAACTCGACTCGTTAAGAATTGGCCGAGTTTGAGTTCGAGTTCGAGTTTATCTCGAACTTTTTTTTCAGGTCAAATTCGAATTGTTAAAAGTTTACGAACATCTCGATTCAACTCGTTAGGTTTATTTTGTTAGGTTTAACTCGCTTATTTCACGGACTTAAAAGTAATTTTTTAAAGTCTATTTTTTATATATATATTTGACATTTTAAATTAATATTTTTTAAATAAAAAATTTAGAAATAGATTAAAGTTATAAGATTGGAATTCATGCGATGTTAATTTTATTTGCATAATTGTTTGTAGAAGTATTTTGCTCACTAGAGAATATAAATTATCAATTAAAACTGTTAGATTAAAATAAAATATGATACTAAGATTTAGAGCAAATATTTATACCTTCTCTTAAAGAAAATATAATCTATCTCATATATAATCGAGTTGACTCATGAACCTAACGAGTCGAACTATGTTTAGTTCAAGTTCAGCTCATTTAGTTAACGAACTTAGTTTTTAGCTCATACTCAGCTCATTTGGTTCATGAACCTAGTTCAACGATTTAATTTTTGAATCGAGTTTCGAACTATTTTCGAGTTAGTTTGGTTCATTGCCAGCCCTACGCCCAACCACTAGCTGAGAATGTTTCTTGTATTTTTGTCTGCAATCAATATATCTAATACATTTTGCACAACCCAATAGTCATTTAACACAACAAAAATCCTAAAAGGGAGACACCAACAATCAGCCTCCTTTCTCCCATTTACTTCCACGCTCTTTCTTCCTGTTTCTTCCATTAATCTCTCTGCCTCTATTCATTCACAATAAAACCAACTCTTCTCTTTAATTTCTCTCTATTTCCCTCTATCACATTCATCAATCTTCAAACTAAAATCTCCATACTCAACACTACCATAAGAATAACAATGAAGCTTCAACAATTTGTACCCTCCCTAGAAAATGATAGAACATAACACCTTTTCCTGTTTGTGTGTCTGGTTGGATGATGTGATCTTGAAGGAGGATCGCTGCGGATCGATGGAGTTTAGTGATGCTTGTAACTGAGTTGCAATAATGATACACATTGAATGGATTTGAATCGGATGAATCAAGCAGAACCACGTGTTTTTTGTGAGGTGATGATTCATGATGATGATGATCTTTGTAGATGACGATGCGTGATTGAGGATGAAATCGGTGATTATTTGAAATCGTATGTGGTGATGAATGTTGTGGGTTTCAGTTTTGCGGTTCGTATGTGGTGTTATAATGCAGGATGAGTTTGATGAAGAAGAGGACGACGCTGCACTTGGAGTGAGGTTGAGATGGTTGAATGGTATTTGATGTTGGTTTGCTTAGAAGTTTGGTTGTGAGTGTGTTGGAGATATTGAAATGAGTTTTGTATGTTATTAAGAGGGTTGTGAAGGATTTGTTTCAACGAAATTTTGCAGGTTTTGGTGGATCCGAAAAGGTTTAGTGAAGATCGGTTTTGCAGAGATTTTGGAATGTCGTGAAGTTGAAAAATGATGGTGATGAAGTTCTATGGTTGGATGAAGGTGAATTAGATGCGAAGAAGGTATGGTTTTGTGGTTAACACACAATCAATAAAATATAACAAGAAGGTGAATTCTTATCTACCCAACTCAAAAAGTTGGGTAAGGTTACCTCCTTTGTAAAATGTTTTGAAAACAACAAATATTTATAATATTTTAATAAATAATTAAATGTGTTAAATAAGATGGAATCATGTAATTGGTTGGAGTTACACTACCCAACTTTTTGTGATGGTTGGAGCTACATGGATAAAAATAAATATTATGTCCAACGTGTCAATAAACTACACAGTCAGCAAAAATATTATGTCCACCTAGGCCAGATTCTTAGAGTCTTAGCTAAAAAATGTATCAGGGGCTTTGGTGCTGGAATCTTTATTTGTTGAGGTCTGCGATAAATTTTTTTTTAATGGGGTAAATAGAAACACGCTAATATGACAGGGGATAAAAGATATTTAACCCTTATTTGCACCCATTTAACTATGATCCTGACTCCACCATTGACTAGCGCTACTGTTAGAGGGAGACGCTTGGCTTAGAAGCTAAATAAATATTTTAATTGGTAGTGTTACATGGTGATTTGGAATAAGTACACAATTTACCTCTCAACCTTACTTCTATCTAGGATTCTTCGCGGTGGTGTTTGGACGGTTTTGACACTAAAAGTCATTTGAATCGCAAGAGAAAAAAAGCGTGATTCAGTTTAGTTTGGTTGAATTTTAAAAATAAAACCAAACCAATACGACTTGAGTTCGTTCGGTTGAATCGATTTTTTTCAATATTTTTATTGAGTCATACATACATATATAAAGATTAACATATGTGTTTAGTCATTGATACATTACCATAAAATAAATTGATAATTTTTAAATAAGTTTTATTATTTGATGCATAAGTATGAATTGTGTCTTACAATTATATCTTTAAACATTATAAATAAATTTGAAATATTATATTGTGTAATTATAAACAAGATCATACCAGTAATCATGCTAGCCTAATAACATTAATTTCTTTTTTATTATCAATATTTTATAAATAAAGAGATGCAAAAGTAATATAAATTACTCTTATCCTCTTTTCCTTATGAACGTCAACAAATTACAAATAAAACAAAAATAAAGATATTAAAAATATATTTTAAATAAAAATAATAGTATTTATAAATAAATAATATTTTTTATATGTAAATTAAAATAAATACCATACAAAAAATATGATAAAATATCCATATAGTACTTATTAATTTTTCTATAGAATTAAAAAATATATATAATAAATTGTAAATTTTGTAATAAAATGCGATTTAGTTTAATTTAATTTGGTATCCACAATATAACCGTAAAATCAATTGAACCGTACGAGTTTGTTAGAAAATAGCTCAAACACCTCCGAATTAAATACGCTTTTCGATTCAGTTTGATTTGATTAGTGGTTTTTTACTGAGACAGTTCGGTTTTAAACCCCCTTACTTCTATCAAATCAATTTAAATTTTAAGTTTGGCTGTTGAAAAAAAAAATGTATATTAAGACTATCCAATAAATAATGGTTTTCTAAATTATCATCAAAGAATACAAACAATCTGTTATGAATCCCTCTCTTTTTATTAAAAATAATGTGTCATTTCCTGCATATATGTGAATGATTTTATTTTAGCTTACTACCATTTTAAAGAAATCATTGGCATCAAAAAATTTCTTAAGACCAAGTATCTCTTACTCAATACTATGTCCGGTTCTGTTTATAATCCGGTTCAATTTATAAAAAAAAACACTTTTTAAATATAGAATAATTAATATATTTAGACAATATTATATATATATATATATATATATATATATATATATATATATATATATATATATATATATATATATATATATATTAATCATTCAATGAATTAAAAATAAAAATTTTCTTATAAATAGAAAAAAAATTCACTTTCTAAATATATAAAATATATAATATATCTAGACAATATATTATATATTATGTATATATATATATATATATATATATATATATATATATATATATATTAATAACTCAATGAATCTAAAAAAATTTTTTTTTTTATAAATAGGATCCAATTTATGAATAAACCAACTAATCTTTCTCATGAAAGTTATAACAAGAATATTTAGATAAAATAAAACACACTATTATTATCATTTAGATTTCAATTATTTATCCAAAAAGTTTTGTTCTATAAAAATGTGAAAGTGACCCCACATCTAGTTGGGAAAATTCAACTCATCAATATCTCTTTTCTTCTATCATTCTATCTCCAATTGAAACTTTAAACGTGTCGAATATAATAATTTCATCATTTATGAATCATATCTACCAAAAGTACAATTATTGATGTATTTTTATTCATTACTATAATATAGAATAAAAATAATAATTTAATATGAGTCTCAGAGTATGATTTAAAGAAATAAATCCAGAATCAGTGAATTCCATCATAACTGTTTCTAGTTAGCATAAGAAAGTGATTAAAAAAAATTAAACTTAAAAATTATAATTGATTTTGAAATTAACTTATTTTGACAAGTCATTTCTGGTACTATATTATAAACCTCCAATCAAGCTCTCTTTCTTTGTTTGTCTTCCGTGGCAGCAACAAACAAGTAGCAGTTCGTTTGGATGATGAAGCTTCTGCGTCTTCTTCCTCTCTCTTCTCTCGTCATCTTCTTCATTTTCCCCATTTCACACTCAATTCCCTTCATTGTTCTTCACGGTAACTTTCTTTTCGTTTTTCACTGTTTTAGTAACCATAATTATGCATGTATGTATGAGATTGATTCTTGATGAGTTGCAGGTATTTCTGACGAGTGCTCTAGTCATGGAGTTAAATCATTCACGGAGAAATTGGTTAACTACTCTGGTGTTCCGGGATTTTGCGTGTATGATTTTTACATAACTTTCATTTCCTTATAATTTGCAACTAATTTTGTTGTGTTTTCTTAATACTGGACTCTGATTTATCATGTTTCTCATGGATTTTGTTAACAATTTTTACTTGGACTGTGGATACTGTAATTTAGGGTATGTTTAGATGGAGGATTTTGGAAGACTAAGTCTATATTTTAGTCATGATAATTTATAAATGATTATATAGCATTTCAATCACACTTAATTCTTTTTTAGAAATATTTTATAGCTTTCTTAATTTAGAAAAGAAAAATAATCACTCTCCTCCAAAATCCTTTATCCAACAAACATACAAAAACAACAAAGACAACCAAGCCTTTTCCCGCTAAACGAAGTCAGTTAGATAGATATCAAAATAGTTAATCTAGAGATATTTTTTAATAACTTCTTTTATAGTCTTTCTAGATCAGGTAGTTGTTTGACTTATTTTCATCTGATTTATTCTCGTTACCAGATAATCTAATCTACAGGTCTTCTCTATTTAAACATACCTTTAGTTTTTGTGACTAATGAAATTTCCCTATATTTTCAGTGAAGTAGGCAATGGATCATGGGATTCATGGTTTATACCTTTGCAAGAGCAGGTAATAGGGCAGAAGGATTTGATCTGTTCATGGTATTGCCTAATGCTGATGATATTGACTATTTGTAATTTCTTTTTTGTTTTATATGTCTGCAGACAAATATTGTTTGCGAGAAGGTGATGAAGAGATAGATTCAAGAATTATTACGGTAACATTTCTTTTCTTATCACCCTTTATTTAGTCTTTTTACTATTTTACATGTCATATACAGGTGAAGAAAATGAAAGAACTGAAAGGAGGATACAACATTGTTGGCCTCTCCCAGGTAAAACATGAGAATTCGGATTTTATTTATTTTTCTGTTGCTGTAAATTGTCCTTATTTTCATTCTTTTGAGTGTCAATGAATGCTAATCATTGCTCTATTACAAAGAAATTGACCTTTACAAAGATTTTAAATCATTCTTCTTAGATGGTAACAACAAAGTTCATAAAGTATAACTATGTCCATTTGTGGTTAAAATGATGACTGGTAAAGGATATTAAGCTTTTTCAATTTTCAAACTCATCCTGTGAAGGTACTGATATATGCGCGGTTTGTCACCGATTTTGAAGTGTTTCATGGCAGTGCATCCCTCCTTCTTTTCCTTTCCTTTTTCATTCATTGAAAAGAATGATAAACTACCTTATCACGTAATTCATCTTACATATGCTTATTTTTGGAATTTTGTTACTTTTTATGCTTCATTCTTGAATTTCCCTTGTCCTACAGGGAAATTTGATTGGTCGAGGTGTGGTCGAGTTTTGTGAAGGAGGACCTCCCGTAAGAATCTAAAATTTTACTTGTGAATTGTTTTTTTATAGTAGTTAAACTTATTGCACTGGCTATGTTTCTGGATATGTCCGTTATCGTCACGGACTATGCTGCGAAATGAACTCATCAATTGTTTAGATTCCACAATTTTCCTTCTAAACTGAACTCACTTCGAAGGAATCAAGTTCATGAGATATTCTTTCTTGTTATTGTTGGAACAGGTTAAGAACTTTATCTCTTTAGCAGGTCCTCATGCTGGTACTGCTTCAGTTCCCCTGTGTGGTGTGAGTATCATCTTACTTTCTAGAATGCCGCCTTTATTCTTTTTGTTGTATGGTATTGATTTCGGAAATATCACATTCAATATTATCTATTGTTTAGTGCATATTAGGATGAGTATATTACAATTGTTGAGTGGTTTTTTGTTTCTACAGACAGGTGTCTTTTGCGTCATTGCAGACAATCTCATCAAGGGAGAGGTTTATAGTAGCTATATTCAAGAACACTTGGCTCCTAGTGGATATCTTAAATTACCAAATGTGAGTATCAATATCTGTAACCATTTAGCATAGCTATTTGTTTCCATAAAATTTTCTCAAACCGTCGCATTAAAATCAATTTTGATTTCAGGCTTTACCCGAATACTTGGAGAACTGTAGGTACCTCCCTAAGCTCAATAATGAAAAACCTGGTCAGAGGAATTCCACTTACAAGGAAAGATTTAGTAGCTTAAAGAATTTGGTACTTATATTGGTAAGTCCTCTATAGGTTCATTTCTTTGATATGTCAAGAATATTTCAAGCTGATTTCATGAGAAAAAAAAAGACTTGTTTATTTGTTTTCTTATGCTAAATTGCAACAGTTTGAGCAAGATACAGTTTTAATACCAAGAGAAACATCCTGGTTTGGTTATTATCCCGATGGCTCCTTCAAGCCAACTTTACCACCACAAAAGGTATTGTTTTTTATTCGACCTGTCTTGATATTTTCTGCTGCCATAATCAAGCTTTTGTATCCTATCTATTTAGCGAGTGTTTGGAACTCCATTGCATCTACTGTAATAAAACTATCCCTTAATCGGTTTTGCAGACAAAACTCTACACTGAAGATTGGATTGGCTTAAGAACTTTAGACAAAGCTGGCCGCGTCCATTTCATTAGTGTTCCAGGAAAACATCTGGGAATATCAGACGCAGATATGAAGAAACATGTAGTGCCATATTTGAACGACCAAAGATCAAGAGAAGATAGAACTACTGAGGCTGGCTTTCGAAGGATGCGTGGATTTAACCGAAGATTTATTCAAATCAACAAGATGATGTAATATCATCAAGCTCCAGCCACGGCATTACTACTATAGATTGATCATTGTCATCTAGGTAGTGTATACCACTCAAGGTATTTTTAATGAATATGAAAATTGGGGAGAAAAAAAATTACAATCCTACTAGAGTGTTTTTAATATGTTTTGCAAAGGTGATTATTACATTGCTGATTTTTGGAAAATTTACATTAGTATTGTAAAAGCCATCAGAAGAAGACATTTACAGTTAAAAAAAGTATGATAAAAAAGTTACTTTTACAGTAAAAATTAATCTTAATCCTATTAATGATCTACATTGTTGGTTTATGTGAACCTTAATCCCTATTAATTATCTACATTGTTGGTTTATGTGTAACTCCTTATAAATTTAGTTCTTGACTCAGTAAAAAATACAAATTAATCTCCTACTACTTATTTTGTTAGTCAAAGTGAGAAATATTGATTCTATTATTCATTGATTTGATCATTTAAACATATACAAAAAATATTATTCTAATCATTCTTCTAGTAATTCTCAACAATTATGAGCGATTATTATTACTCCCTCCGTTTTTTATTATAAGTCGTTTTAGACTTTTTACACAGATTAAGAAAAATAATAATTGTTGTATGAAAATGAGAAATTATGAAGGTTTTTACAAAATTATCCTTCATTAATGACATGTGGAAGATAAATTTATATAATTGAAATGAGAGAGAATAATAAATATTTAAGGATATAATAGGAAAAATAGCATTAATTATTCATTGGAATTGTAAAACGACTTATATTAAAATACAATTTTTTTTTCCAAAACGACTTATAATAAAAAACGGAGGGAGTACAAAATATATTAATTGTTATATGAAAAAAAATATGAAAGATTTTACAAAATTGTCTTTATTGATATGATAAAGAAAAATTTTTAAATTGAAAGAAGAGACCGAAAGAATAATAAATACTTTAGGTATAATAAGATAAGTAACATTAACGACTTATAGTTTGATACAATTTTTCTGCAAAGCAATCTATAATAAAAATTAAGGGAGTAATTTCTAATAATGTGCATGCTAAGTATAGTCAAAATTAGAGGTTGATGTATGTTGCGACTATCTTAAACATCTTGAAATAGTTGCAATAGAAGTCCCTTTATAAAATGATTGCAAACAAATTTTTCACGCATGAAACGTATATACATTTCAATATTGATGGTGCGTTGATATTGAGCTATAATGTTAGATAGGTACGTTGTGCTTGCGCTATCACAATATATCAATGTATGTTTTTGGTACGTTGATGTTGAGCTAGATTGTCGGATAGGTTATCGTACTTACCCTATCACAATAAGTCAATGTAGCTTTTGTGATAGGATAATGTAGTTCCAAAAATAAGTCTATAATCTAGCATGATCTAGACACTACATTATTTATTCAATACTATTTTAACCTCTGTGTTTGATCGATATAAGGTATTATATCTTTTTGCGGATCAAGAGATCAAATTATCACTAAAATATATAGAATAATATGAAGTAGATATTCTTGTTTCTAGACATCCACCTCGTTTGCATTACTATAAGAGATGAGCTTATTGTTGGAGGTGTGATATATGTGAAGGCCAAAATCAATAATTCCTTGAATGTATAAAATGATTTGTTGAACCAAATATGGTATGAAGAGTAATACTTATATTTGTGGAGTTTTAATAAAATTATAGTTATGAATAACTTGTACTCTAATGTATTTGTTTTCACGTGTATAACGATTTTAGGCAGTGTATTTGTCAAAAAGTATAAGTGTGTGTGGTATCCTTACATAGATAAGGGATACTCCAAGGCCTTAATACATGAGGGTGATTAGGGTTTCCCGTGGCGGTGAAAGACCCTGTTTTAGTGATGTTTATGGTGTTTATGGTGTTTACGATAATAAGATAGGCCAACTCATGTGAGGAAAGTGATTATGTATTACGCGTCATGATGGTTAAGTTATGATCTGTCTCAAATCCTCTTAGGATCACATATTTATAGAGGTTCTTGGGCCTAAGGTTTTGAAAATCCTAAGAAGTAGTAATCGTTCCCCCTAACTGGGAGAGACTATTGATTACCTATTTTCAAGGAAGTCGTGGTATGACTCAATTTACATGGCTAGTAGAGAGAGAACAGTATTATACACGTTGTATATCCTAAAGGCAAGCCCATCATGCTTCATAAAAGTAACTCCCGAACGATACCTTATTATGCAAATACCCTAGCGTCACCCTTATTTAGAACTCTCACAAATATAATACTACACATTCTCTCAAGCACGAGGGATTGTAAAGGGCGGGTGTTTTAAGGATTCTTTCAAGTTTTGTCTTATGGTTTAAGACGAGTCCTTTTGAATGGGAGGTGAGTCCCTCAATTTGGGATGAATTCCTCAGCTGAAGACATTCTTTTAAATGGGAGGTGAGTCTTTCAGCTTGGGGCGAGTCCCTCAGCTAAATGAAAACTTTTTAAAATGGGGCGAGCCCCTTCAATGGGAGTGAGTCAACACTGTAACACCCCATAATTTCCATTATTTAATTTAATTAGAATTTAAATTTTTTAATTGGATTAATTGGAGTTTTTGGTGATTTATTAGAAAATTATGAAAATAAGTGATTGAGCCTAGTGTGATGGTTACTAAAAGGGGGGTGTTAACAATGTAGGTCTTACTAGTTGTTTTTCTATTTTTCACATATTAAGGAAATTTGAAAAAGAAAAGAAAATAGAAAACAAAAGAGGAGAAAAGAGAAGAACCAAGGATACATGAAAGAGCAGAGGAAGAGGAAGAGGGAGCATTCAAGAATCTTTGGCTAAGGTAAGGGGTGACTAATCCTTTTAGCCTATATTATTAGTTTTGAATAATAGAACTGATTATGTAGGTTATTTGTTCCAATTGGATGTATGTAAGGTTTTGGAGTTTTGGAACCTATAGGGAAAATTGGATGATTTTGATACTAATGCATGATTAGGAGTTATACTTGATGTTAGATGAACCTAAAGCATGTTATAAATGTGTTAGAACATGGAATTGATGTTATGTTGATGTTGCACACGTTTTGGGAAATTTTGGATTATGAGGGTTTGATGAGGATATGATGAATTTTGATGATTTAGGTGTGTCAATATGCAATAGAATAATAAGATTTGTGTTATGATGATGTCGTTAATAACCATAATTTTATACATGTATTAGAAGGCTTAAAATTGTTTAAAATAATGGAAAAAGTGGGTTTTGGGGTCAAGGAATCGCAGACCTAGAAACACAAAATCGCAGGAAAATTCTGCATAAAACAGCCATGCGTCGACTCAAGGGATATTTGCGTCGGCTCATGCAGAAAAATTACCCAGTATGAGTCGACCATAGGTCGGCCTGAGTGAACCCGAAGGGGGAAGAATCATCTATGCGTTGACTCATAGAATCCATGCGTCGGCTCACAACAGTCAATTTTTGACAGATTTTTCGAAGGTCATAACTTTTGAACCGTAAGTCCGTTTTGGTCGCCGTTTTATGCATTGGAAAGGTAATTGAGTATACTATCTAATGGATTGGCCTAATGGGCAGTGACTCAATTTTATTTTGAAAATCTTGATTTAATCCATTTATGGTGTGTTTGTACATTGTGTGTATAATTGGATGAATGTGACAGTGTGGAGATGTTGTGCCAACATACTTGTAATTTTGATGTTGTGACTTATGTATAATGTGATTGTTTGAATGGTGTTGAAGCATGAATACATTATACTCGATGTTTCTTTCGGTGAGTTATTTTGTGATGATATTGTTCATCTTGATATGGTGATGATGATTAGTATGCTATATGTTGTGCATGCATTCAGAATCATTATCTGTGGTTGTATCCTGGTGGTGTCTGGATCAGTGGTAGCTAATTCCCATTGTGTGGAATTATTGAGTTGTCGGTGGTCGTATCCTGATGGTGTTTGGATCGGTGAGATGGGTTAATCCCATGATTGGTACCACATGCATCGTGTCTCATTGCATTCTTATGTATGATTATTATAACATGAATGGATGAATTCCAGTGTTATAATGTGGTGAAGTAACCTGTGTTATTGATTACTTGTGAGTTGATGGTTGAATTTACTAAAATCTAGAATATGTTGCAATAGGGTGAACAATTTATTTATGATGTTTTGTTGTCTATGAGTTCATAATATAGTTTAATTGTGAATATGTCTCACCCTTACTGTTGATCATTTTCATATTAAGGAGAAACGGCGTTGTGTTTGGTGATGATAGCTCGTAAAGCTAATCCGTTTAGTTTCAGTCGTGTCGGTGTCATGCTATGGTCTTTTTTATTTATTGGATAATTTTAGTTGGATTCAGATGGTGGTTTTGGTGATGATTCATTGAAGTTTTACATTATCCAATTATGAAATTTTATTCCACTGTGTTAAACATGTTTGGTTGAAATATGTGATTTATGTTCCTCGAAAAAGCATGACAAATAGTTTTAAATTTTAAGGAGTTGTAGCATCATTTTTACATGTTTTACTCTGAATTTAATTTGTATTTCGCAGGAGTTTAGAAGGGTGTTACAAACACCCCTTTCTAGAGGTCTCCTAATTAGCGTGAATGTCAGATGAAGACGTCAAACATCAATCACTCAAACATACATGCTTGTTCCTATTTTTTAAATAGATGTTTGCTTCTATTTAGTGTAAGCAATGATGGCCTATTTTAAAAGACACTAAACATCATTGCCACGTTCTGTGGGAGCCTAATGTATCAACCGGCTTAAAAGTTTTTTAAAAAAAATGAGTCGCCACTCTTAATTTATTTTAAAGGAAAAAAAGGGAAAAACCTTAAAATCTGAGATTTATGTCTTTTGTTCTTAAATCACGAACCATGGCCACGATACAACCCTCGAAACCCCTAATTGATGTTAGGTTAACTATGAAAGCATACTAAGCAAAATTTGTGTTAAATTGACTCCTATGTTTTTTAAATTATTGCCAACCACTTCATTTCTTCTAATGTTCATCTCAAATCATCCATTCCTTCTCAATAATCAATTTCGATTTTAAAACTTGCATGGGCATCACTAGTAATTACATTTTAAAATGTACAATTTTATCTACGAATCGACACTTAGCATCAAGGAGATTTCAAAATTGGTTTAATCAAAAGCAATTTGTTTCAAGACACTTTTGACTATGGGCAAAACATCTAAAAGGAGCCATATAATCAGGGGTAAATCCTAATGATCATAGGGGCACAACACATGAAGATCCTATTGACTATGGGCATTCATTATGAGACTCAATCAAATTGGGTCACATTTCAAAGCACCAGTCAATCGGGGGCATACATTTCCAAGACCCTAGTAATTAGGGGTACACTATTCAAAGCTCAAATACGGAGGCAATTCATATTGAGTTCATCTTACGGCATGTAGGAACCAAGTTTCCCTTTAAACAATTTCAAGTACAAAATTTTCAAAGATTCAAATCTTGGGGAAATCTATATCAAGTTCATAGCGAGATTCATGTCTTTCTAAGGGTACTTCCTCTAGGATCCTAGAGATTGTGGCATACTTTGCAAAATTCTAATGTTGGAGCAAACTGATAAAAGGAAGTTGCTTCAACACAGTTTCTTAGGGGCATAATATTAAAAAAAAATGGTGGAACCATTCATACTACGATCAAACTACTTCTGGAATCATATCAAGAAGAATCTATTCAACGACCCCACCAACAAATTGGGGCAAGACATTCCACAAAAGGGGCAAGCCCTCTGCGTACGTTCACTATCCCTAGTGGATCCCTCTCCTACGTCCATAATCTGCAAGTTCAAAACAAGTATTGGGAAATCATTTTCGAAATCAAATTATTCGTTTCACTATTTCATCACTTTCCATATATATTCATACATTTGTATATCTTTCCCACTTTCACCCGGCAGTAAGCCTTCATCGTTGTCTGGAAATTTTGAGAGGAGAGGAGAGAGAACAATGAGAGAAAAAAATGAAAAGAGATGAAAAAAATGGGATGATAACACATGTATACTCCCTCCGTGTGTATCATCAGTTGTGATACGTGATCTTCCACAGACCATGTGATGGAGATTACTAGACTGTAATCCCATGCATGCTCTCCACCAAACTCTTTCAATCAGGATCGTCTGTCCTCCTGCTTTGATCAAACGCCCTTGAGTTAACCTTAGGAGACCTCACGATCACCGTTAAACGATGGTAGCATGCCACCGCGCAATAATGCCTTTTTTGTCTGTCATTATCAAACTATCTCCAATAGAGTTGCCAGCAGTAGCAACCTGCCTTAAAATTTACGTTTAAACGAGTCGCCACCCACTACTTGTTTTATGGGCAAGTGAGAAACCCTTAAAAAAATAAGAGATTTTGGTAGGTAGGTAAATTAGGAAAAGGGAAGGTATTAGGCCCCCTTTGTCTCCCTAGTACTCAAGGGGACCCATTTAACATTTAAGGTTTTATAAATGAGGTTTTTACTATATTATGAAAAAAAAAAATTTTAAAAGAAACACACACACACACACATACACACACACACACACACACACACACACACACACACATATATATATATATATATATATATATAATAAGGGTTTGGCCTCGTATAATATGAGTTTAAGTCATTGGCCAAAAAGGGAAAAAATCCCAAGGGTTGGAAAAATAAGATTATGATCGTAAAAATTTAAACCAAAGTGTAGCAACAATAAAATACGAGAGAAAAGGGAAGGACTCATGTATCATCATTGTCCAAAAATAAACATTTTTAAAAGGGGAGGCCTCATATGAAATCATTGTCCCCAAAAGCACACATTTTGATCAAAGGCTTTTGCGTAAAAGGAAGAGGTTTGTCAGTCGTTGTTTGTTAAGTCAACACAGCTAGGGTTTGTTTAATACAAACCCTAGGACAAACCTCCAATAGGGAGGAGAAAAGAGTAGAAAGAAAAAAGATTTGAAAAATGTGTTTGTAAAATTGTAGGTGAAATAAAAAAAATCCTCCCGCAATAGGAGCGATAGTGGGATTCGAACCTGTGACATGGTGCTTACAAGCTCTGCTCCCTTACCAATTGTGCTATGTTTATTTAGTCAAAATACGAAGTCAGTTGAAAGTATAAAAAGGTTATGTAATATTTCGTTATTCTTTAAAAATACAAATAATTTTAAATAAACTATTTTATATTTTTAAGTAAGTAGAACGAATTATTTTTAACTCCCCCAAACTTAAACCGTTGCTTGACCTCAAGCGACAATTACAAGAGTTAATGACCTTCAGAGTATATTGGTGTTCATACGTGAGATATCCGTTTGTATTACTCAAGAGACAGTTGGTTCGGCATTCACATGACGCGACGAGTTTTTGTTACAACATTAAACCTCAAGATCCCCTTTTGGATACCTCTCCAACTATGCTTTGCACTTAAGTCTCTTTCTGATTTTCCTCCTTTTTCATTCAGACAATCATATTAAGGCACTGCACTTCTTAGAATAATCATCACCTGCATGAGACGAATCAAGGCTTCTTATTTTCTTTTCCTGGTACCAAGTAGCAGCATTTGCTACTTTTAATTACCGATGAAATTTTCAAACTTTGTAGTTATATATTGTCCTTTTGGACGACGTTTGGGGATCAATCTCCTTTGGGCTGAATAACCGGGTGAGGGTTACCCATCTTAGCGAGCCGATTGCCTTTTACCGCCTTTTCATCATTTGGTACTAACTTTATATCCTTTTTTTTAACCAGTCATCATGCAAGTGAATCTGAATTATGCCAGACTGTATCAACAACTACTCGAGGAGTACTTCTCAGGAGACAAGTACTATGGTGCAAATCTACACGTTAGGCTCGTATTTCTTTTAGGGAACCAAGGGTGTTTAAACAAACCTCTTCATGTCACATTATTCCGAACTTCTTGTCCTCAAACAATCCTCCCTTCATCTCTATATACTATTCCCGATCGCTCTGTAAGATCAAAACTCTTCAAAAATTAAAAAATTTGGTCAAATTTAGGAAGAACTCGATGTATAGTTTTACACATCATAACAACAACATAAAAAGAAAAATGCAAGAGTAAATCCTCCCCCAAACTTGAACTAAACATTGGCCCCAATGTTTAAGAACAAGCCTGAGAGGGGTGACTCACAGAGGGTAGTGCAACTCTAACTGCACCTTTTTAGCATTCACCAGAAAGGCCCCCTTTTTATTTCCTGAAAAAAAAACAAACACGAAAAGAAAACTAAGTTATTAAAAGCATGGGTTGCCTCCCACTAAGCGCTTCGTTTAACGTCGCATGGCTCGACGGTCCATTCCTCTTGTTAGGGTGGCATATATGACACAAAGAACACATCATCTTTTTTCTTTCTTTTGTTTGGTAGCAATCCCATGAACTTAAAGTATTGATGATGTTGCTGCCAAATCCTCTTTAGCTTGATTTTATTGAACAAGGCATAAATTTCTTCCAATACTTTGTCAATTTCTTGTCTTTTATCTGCCTTGTTATAAAAATATTTTTTGGGGATACTCTGTTGTTGAAAATTTTCTTGTTGGATGTCCACATCTTCACAAATTGTTAAATTTGTGGTTTTATCCAAAACTCGGTCATCTTCACGTTTCCTTGTTTCTTCTTCCCCACATTTCTTTTTTACCTCAAATTCTTCTATTCTTACTGCATCCTCTTCATCTGATGTTATGTATTTTTCTTCTGGTTCCACATATTCTTCTTCCAACTCTAACTTTCTCCAAATAAACCTATTTGGATAAAAGTTAGCTTCCTTAGATTCATTCATAAGGATTCTTACCTCTCTCTTATATGATTTAAAAATTTTAGTCGCCTCTTCCAAGGTGACTCCTGAATCAGGCGACCAACATGCAGGAGATATAGGTGGCAATGTATCAAAACAATACATAGCTACAAAACTCAGATAATTTGTCAGTAGCAAAGTAGAGAAGAATTCATGAGGCAAAAATAATCAGACTTTTTTTTTCTTTCTTTTTTTTTTATAATAAAATCAAATTCAAATAAGCAAAAACAGAAAACAAAATTTTAGTTGACGAGCAACAAAATTTCAATTGAACTAAAATTAAAACTCTCTATTTTGGCAGTCCCCGGCAAGGGCGCCAAAAACTTGATCGGTAAAATAGCAAGTGTACTATTTTGCCTCTATAGTAATAATAGGGAAATTCCCCGAATGTCGATCTCAAGGACTGCACGTTAATATCGAGTTTAAATAATGGTTCAATTAAACAAAAAAACTATATTTGGAGTTTTGTTTGCAAATTGTGACTAAAAATAGTTAAATTAAGCAGAAAAGTAAATTGGCTTTTTGATAAATATGAGTATTATGCTAGGGTAAAGTGTGTGATTGTTCCTGTAATAACCTTGGATTTAGATCTCTTCAACAAGTTCATAACCTTTAATTACCGCCCTTTAGATTATTTTCCCCTAAGTCCTTAGTGGGAAAACCTTTGAACATTCATCCTAAATCCTAAGTCCTTAGAGAATTATGATGAAATCAAGCCTTTATGTTATCAAGAGTTAACCGGTAACTATAGGGTATCCCTAGTCCTAGGTGATATCTACTATAGTCTAATCGTACAAAAACTTTAACAACCGCTGTCCAGCTGGTTGTTAACCGTAAATCAATCTTGTTGGTCCGACAAAGAAAGCATAAAAACCTTGTACAATTAAATTAAATAAGAAAACAAATCTATTGATGAACTCAGGAATTCAAAATCATTACAGAGTCAAATCAGGGACACCCCCTACCATTAGGGTTTAGTTACTCATATTGTTCAAAGAAAACAAATTATAAAATAGATACATTACAAGAATTGAGATGAAAGTTGATCTTCAATCGCTTCCGTTCATGAAAACCTTCTTCTCTCCCAAACCCTTGTTTTCTCCAATCTTCAATCGTGTCTTCTCTTGGCCAAAAAGTCCCTCTGGCGATTTTAGAAATTAACTTAAATAGTCTAGGTCAATTACAGCCAAGTCAAATGCCAATAATGCCCTTCCAGATAAGTGTACTTGAAAATTCCAAAAAAATAGAAATTCTGTCCGCGCAACCTGCACGGGCCGTGCAACTCCCAGACTTTGCCAATAATATCTTCAAGCTTCAGACCTTCTTGCACGGGCCGTGCCAAGCTGCACGGGCGCCCGTGCAAACTCTCTGGTTTTTGTATGGGAGATGTCATTTGATTCTGCACGGGCCGTGCAGCCTTCAGAACTCCACTTTTCTTCCTTATTTCCCGATTTATTCATATGAGCCTGAAAACATTAAAACATACAACCAAAGCATAAAATGACGAATAATGAAATAAAACACTAAATAATATAACTTAAAAATACTTAAAAACAATGGTAAATATATGTGTGAAAACTACTGATCATAATATTTCGTTATTCTTAAAAATTACAAATAATTTTAAATAAACTATTTTATATTTTTAAGTAAGTAGAACGAATTATTATCCAAACCAAATGTCAATAAAACCCAAAATGAACCAAATAAATTTATAAGAACCAATTTGTTAGTGTAAATAAACCAAATAAATTTAAAAAACTAAAATGTCATTATAAATAAACCAAAGAATTTTTTGAAGCCAAATTTTAAAATTATTTGACTTTTTGAAACGGGGTGGGCAAATTTGGGGTATGACACTTTTCTTACTAGGGTAACAATAAGGATCCTTTATGGAGATTCAATGCTTGATCGCCTCAAAGGCAAAAATAATCCCTCTTGGGGATCCAAAATTTTAATTTCTTAAGGATCCTTCTCGGGGATCCATCATTTTGATCTCCTGCGAGAGTGGCAAGGGTCCGTCTTAGGGATCCATCATTTTGATCGCCTCTAAGGGCGACAAAGAGAGAACTAGCATTTTGATCGCCCCTAAGGTCGGCAAGGATCCCTCTTAGGAATCCAACATTTTTATAGCCTCTAAGGGTGGAAAGGATCACTCTTGGGGATTCAACATGTTGATCACCTCCGACGGTGCCAAGGGTCCCTATTGGGAGTCCATCATTTTGATCTCCTCTAAGGGCGATAAAGATCCCTCTTGGGGATTGTTGTACCCCAGTTTTTGACCATTGAGATCCCACCATAGATTAAACATTAGGATCATAATTGTCATCATAATCATCATGCATTTATCATCTGTTAACCCAAAATACAAAAAAAATTGTTGTTTGTTGCTTGTGTCCCAAGACAAGAGACTGATCAAGAGGAAGCTGAGCAAATTAGGGTTTTGAGACCCACAAAGAAATTCAAAATTATTATATGATTAAAAGGATTATCTAATCAATATCAAAGTCCAGGGATGGCTCAATGGAGGATCAATCAAATTCAAATTCACCAGGGGCTCCAATTAGGGTTTTTGACCTAATTCCATTGGGGGGTTGACTTTTAATCAGGACATGGTTCCAAAGCTCAAACTATGATTCAAGAGCATACAAATCAACATTATAGTCCATTTATATCATTCATTTGAAGAGGAGAACTTGATTCATTTGAAAATCACAAAACTGCAGTTCATTTGGAAAAGTCAACTATGCAAGTCAACCTTTGACTTTTGAGAAAAATGGCCAACTATGGACTTTTCAGGATCCAAATCATCATCATATGGATATTGAAGACATTTCATCAAAGAAAATCCAAAGAATTCATCAAGAATCAAAAAGTCAACAAAAGTCAAAATTAGGGTTTAAGTGAATTTTAACCTAATTTTGGGAACTCCAAATTTTGCCTACAAACTCAAAAATCTCCAAACATGAAAGTTGTAGATATTGGCAAAACAAATAACTTATCACAATGCAACTTTTGGCTAAAAGTGATTATTTTGAGAGATTTTGGATTAAGAAGGTTTATATTCAAAAAACTTAGAAAAATTCTGAGTGTTTTCACTTGGTTTTTTCTTAACTATATGGCCTTTTTTCTCTATGATCCAAAAAGAGTTTGAGGAAACTTTCAAAAAGTGAATTGAAGTATGTAGCAAGGGCTTTCCAAAAAGATAAGTAGCATGAAAATCCATGGCTTGATCAATGAGATATGATTTTGTGAAGAAGGCACCATGAACACTTGAATTTAAGAATGAAGATGAAGAAGTTATGAACCAAAATCATTTCGAATTCAAAGATTCCTTTCTTGCATCCCATATAACTTGTTCAAAGCACCATAATAAGAAGATTACACTTGCTTTTGAGCTATAATCCAAGTGTTTAAGACATTATCCAAGTGATCATTCCATTAATGGCATAAAGATTACACTTTCATTTTGATAAAGAGGTTTTATGCACAAAGTCCACTCTCCTTGAGCCTCTCCCATGTCTCCTCTGCACCAAAAGCAAATTAAACATCACAAGCAACCTCTCCAAACTCAGAATAAAGTCATGGAAGCATGCTTGAACTTGTACATTGCCATTGGAACTCCAATTTTCACATAACTTCACAAATAAGCAAGGTGGTACAAGGGTCACATGTGAGCTTCAAACTTCTTAATTTTTTCCCTCCACAAACCCTAAATCTTGCCTATAAATATAGGGCATCACTCCCTTGATCAATTACACCAGAATTCTCCAAGTCACTACCTCACTTGAAATTCTCATTTTCTCAATCTTTGCATTTTCATAGTGATTTTGAGTTCCACAAGTTCTGGGTGTCAACCAAAGGTTTAGACAACTTATAAACATCATTTAGAAGGTGTATATACCTTCCTTAACCTCTCAAAGGTCCCTTAACCAAAATTCACCATTTTCACTCCATTAAAGCTTCATTTAAGCTCATCAATAGCCAAAATCCAAACCAAACACCTACCATTCAAATCAACCTTTCAAATAGCTTCTATTTATCATTTGGAAGCTATTCATAACATCCAAATACTTACCAAACTCATAAAACAGAAAATCACCATTCAAAATTTCACAAAAATTCTCTTTGAACCAAAGTTGGGATTTTGAAATTTACTCGTGCGTTTGAGGCCTCTTGCTTCAGATACCTTCTATATTGCATATAGAAGCTATCCAAGTGCTTAATCCTAGTCTGTAACACCTAGAACTATGTGTTCTAGCCATAACTTTTTCTTGCTATAGGTGAAATCGTGTTTGGAGTTGCAGGGATTTTCAAAGGAATCAAAGTGCCCAGATCACTTCATTGGAAGGTATTGAAGCTATCCAGATCATTTGCATCATTCTGTAACACCTCCAGGCACGAATTGGACATCCATTTTCAGAGGTATCTAACTGAACTTTGAGCTTACACGTTTTGGCATCATTTTAATCGGTTCTTATGACCAATCTACTTAGAATCATGTAGGGAACGAAAGCCCTAAGGTTTTACGGCTCAATTATGTCTGTCCAGAGTTTAATTTAAAATATGAATTTTAGGGTTCATAGTTAAATTCCAGAAATTCATAAGCTATGATTTGAATTAATGTTTGTAAGTTATATGTTTGAATTCGTGGTCTTCTGCTGATCAGTTTAGACTTTTATTTTGTTAAAATTGGTCGAGATTTGATGATGTTTGAAAATCAGCCATGGTTGCATTTTTATTCTTCTCCACGAAGAAGATGAAGTTGTTGTGCTTTTGAATTTGAAAATGGCGCGCGTTTTTTTTTATATATTGAATGGTAGTCATTCTTAAAACGACTACATCGTTCTAGCATAGTTGGTTTGTGTGTTTGTACTTAGCGCGCGCGTGACCCTCAGGTATGGGGTTCGAATCCCCCTCGCCCCAGACCTTTTGCCATTTATTTTTTTTTGTTTTTACTCTTTGAATGTGTGTTATATTGTGTTGGGCTCACTTTATTTTAACCTATAACGCGCTGGCCCAGTGGTAAGATTTTGGGCTTGCAATCTGGATGTCATGGGTTCAAACCCTTCCTAAGACATTCCTTCTTTTTAATCACTCATTTGTTTTAAGTTTTTCTATTAAACTTCAAAAAATCATTAAAAATAGAAGATTAATCTTTTTTAATCCCTTCTTTTTTGTGTGATTTATTTACTTTGTGTTTTTTAACACCATGTTAAAAAAATCCAAAAATATTTAATATTTCTTTATTTAAAAATTAACCAAAAACATGTCTTTTATGTTAAGAAAATCGACTAAAATTTGTTTTGTTTTGACTATTTCTTTAATAGGACTTTGTGTATGTGTTGTAATTATTTGTTTAGGGATAGAATAGAATGTCTTTGACTTCTTCATGTGCCCTTAGACCATTTTCTTAAGGTTTGTTTTGTGTTTTTTAGGTGAAGGAGTTACATTCGCACTCCGTTGCTCGACCTTTTGAGACTTATGCTTGGGAATGTAGCGGAAATAACAAGCTCTTAAGAAAAGAAAATCAAAGAGTTTGGTTTGTGTTTTAAAGAATGCATGAGGAAAACCTAAACTAAGGGGCGAAAGCTTGCTATCTATGTTATCATACAAAGGGTGAAAGACTAACCTAAGCTAGCAACCTATAGGGAAAAAGCGAATGCAAACAAAAGCACCTACTGGCACAGGACAAGTAGTAGAAAAGCGGTCCCGCCATAGCCAATGAGAACATATCACCCGAGTCAACCAAGCATTAGACCTCGTGCAAAGAGATCGGGCCATAGACAAGAGGAGTGAATCTCTCTCAGCAACCAAGCTGTCACAAATCAAAAAGGAAAATGATGTGTGCATACACCGAGCATCAATGTCGGTCAACGTGAGCTAAGAAACGTGGGGGTCCGATTGCATGGACCCGCTTCACTTTACCCATTGGGCCTTCGACTCGACGATCTTAGGGACTTGTCTAGAGCTCTGAACTTGCAAAAAGTGAGCATAGGGACGACCTGGGGACTGAAAGTTGTGGGGGTTGATTTCTAACCTTTTCCGCTTGCCTTCTCGAGGACTTACAATGGCCTTATTTAGGACTTCCTGCGATCACAAATATAAACACACCAACAAAAACAGAGTCTCTTTCGAGGGCTTGGCCACATGCGATGCATGTCTAAGTCCTACTTCTCATGTTAAAGTATGAAAGAAAGCGATAAAATGCGAGAAAAGGTAAAATGAAACGAGATCAATACCAAACGGATTATGATCCGTAAACTGCAACAAAATAAGAAAGAAAACCAGAGATCCCGCAAGCGAGCTAGCAAAGGCAACAACAAATAGTCAGCACACCGATTAGCCACATAAGAAAACAAGAGTCAATGTCGTGAAAATAAATCACGCGTCGACGTATGCGTCGAGCATAATCACAATACACCTGTAAGAGGAACAAGCAATCCAAGCAAATAGGTATAAAGTAAAAGAAACGTGTCTCATTGATGAGAACACGACACGAGGGTGTGAGATTGTGTTCCGTAAATAAAGCGGAACACGCATGAGATAAGCCTTGATCGGTGATCGCCTTTCGAAATTCCTTGCATACTAGCACACAAGTTAGAGATAACAACATATCGCAATCGGAATTGCGTTATCATACTATAATCTAAGAGAAAATGAATAACCAACGCAAACATGAAATGAACAACAAATGTCAAGGGGAAAACAAACATGAATAACCTACAATCAAACAATATCAATCATCTCACGAGATAGCACGTTTCACAAGCTTTCCAACGGTATAAAGAACATGCAAATCCGAGTTACGAGTAAAAAGATATGAAAGATTGAAGGGAGCATGCGTCGACCTATGGAGTCGACCTGAGCAAACTCGAGCTTCACAAGGAGGCTATGTGTCGACCTATAGAGTCGACCTGAGCATACCCTCTCAGCACAAATAACCAAAAAACAACTTTTTTGCGAAAGCAACCAAAATGTGATCTGCCACAAACAACCATCATACGAGCAACGATACAACATGCAATTTTAATAGCCGAAAGCATTCACATTGTGCAACATGTAGGATTCAATTCATGCATGAAAATTAACATCGAATGATACGCAAACAATCAACACCTCGGTGTTGCAACATGTGCATGAAGAGCAAAATCCAACAAATCCACATTTGGTCATCAATAACAAATAGCAAAGTTAAGAATCTGATTAAACAACATCATTTGACATATCGATTGGTTCTTCAAAAGCACAATTAAACATTTTACCAAACAATTATAATGCAATCCTTGGATCTTAAGCATCGTGATCATGTCCTCAAAAGCAATTCACTATCAAGTCACAAATTAATTCAATTAAGCATAGGCATCATGAATTATCATTCCACAAATGATTATCACATGCTAGTGCACAAACTTAAGAACAAATACCTCACACGAACAAAATATCAAACACTTAGCATGTGTTTTCTTGTATCCCAAGCGTAGTGCATATATTATGACGAACAAACAACTTACACCTCAAACTTCATCAATTAAGCAAAATCCACAAGAATTATCAACCAATGATCGATTATCACATGCTAACACTCAAAATCAAGAGCAAGTGCTTCTCATATACTAATTATCAAACACTTAGCATGCACTTTTTTTGATCACAAGCAATATACACATATTAGCAACAACAATCCACCGGTAGGTCTCAAATTTAAATAATTAAACCACATCAATATGAATCATTCTATCAACACACAATTATCATCATCAATTATCATAGATCCATCATCCACAATCAAAAATCATCATGATCAATTTAGAATTAAGCAACAAAATCAATGATCTAGCAAAGTTTATAGTGAATTTACCGGATCAAACGAAGAGAATGAGATCGAATGAACACGAACGCGAACACGACGCGAACACGAACAAAATCCGAGAGATGGGAGGGAGAGAGTGGCGCGCCCTAGCCTTGGGAGAGGGAGAGACATGCGTGAAACTTCAAACGGAGGAAAGGATCTTGATTCTTGCTTGGATCTTCATTTGTTCTTGAGATTTGATCTTGAATTGATGAAGATTGATGAAGTTTTTTGGTGAGTTTTTGTAGTTTTGATTCAAGGAAATTGAGAGAGAATTGAGATAAAGTGTTTTTAGAATTTTGGGAGAATTGAAGTTTTGAGAGAAAAAGAGGGGAAATGGTTTATATAGTGTGAGTGGTGAAATATCCAAAACGCCCTCAATTATCTCTTTTTGGCTTGTTTTCGAGGAAATATAGCTCAGTGTGAAATTTGGAAACCGGACCAATGTCGACTCAAAGATGACTAAATTTGTGACTCATAGGCGCAAGAATCGTCTCAATCCGATAAGCAATGAAGAAATTGCGTCGTTTGAATGACGAGAAACGCTGATTCGTCTGGCGCGGCTGTGCATAATTTTGTGAGTATCGTTCAAAGAACTCGATAAAACTCATCCTTCGGTTCGAAATCTGACTGAGTACGTGTGACAAAGAATTAAAGCTAAAGAAATTTCCGAAAGAATGCCACTGGAATGGACCTCTTTCGATAAAAATCGAAGAAGTTATGAATTTTCAAACTTGTCGCGACATACCCAAAAACACACTTTTCACTGAAAAACCACGACGCTCTTCAAAATACTGGGCATTTGCTGTGCGTAATTGGTCGACGTCCCGAACATATGAAATCTCGAGAATAATGGCACAGAGCTGCAGTTAAAATTTCGAGCGAATCCGACAAGCGGATCATAAGATATGAATTTTCTAAGGCCCGAAAACCTACATTCAGCATCATTTTTAACTGTGAAAGCTCAAGTAATTTGCTAATTTGACCACCTCCCTCATAGAATTGGTTTCCGAGTCCAACACGAAAGTTGTAGGGAACGTCGAAACACTGCTGATCATGTGGGAACCAAGCTCATAGTACCTTCCAGCTAAGACTTGTGAATTTCTTCGCATTTTCACCGTATAAACCAATCTTCATGTCACATTTCCTTAAAACCATGAAAACTCTTTATTATTTTCCTTCCCTTTTCAAACGACGAAATAGACGTCTTTGATAACTTATAGCTCAAATAAAGAGGGCAAATTTAGGGGTGCAGCAGCGGCGCGGAGGACGGGTTCAGCGCCAGGGATGATCAAAGCATGTCCGTGGACGAGACGGCCTGATTATGGTGTTTTGTTAATTTTCTTATTTAAGTTTATGGCATGTGTGCCAATGAAGTTTTTATGTTTTATTTTGATGGGGAGTATGCCCCCTTTTAGTAATGTACTTAACAATCTACCAATCCAGTCGTAACAACTTGGTATGGGCACAATCATGGGTCTTTGGCCCTTTTAATTTCAATTATTTTATTTGTTTTACTTTTATCATTCGGTGCATGATTTATACATTTTGTCTATGTGTTTGCTGCTAGTTGTTTTAGGACAGGGATTTTACTCGGTTTGTTATACGATCGTCAAGTGTGGGGAACTTAATCGATTTTCCGGGGTCAGGTGCCTGGATGGAATGAATCTCTGACTCCGTTGATTTGGATTCCGAGTCTCACGGAGTGAAGGTCCCTTCGCGAGCAGGGCGTTCTACCGTAGTGGTACGGTTACGACGGGGGATACTCAATTTACGTGTCCCCCGAAGGATCAAGTGCATGCTCGATTAAAAGAGCAAACTCTTGTCTTTGCGTTTCAATAAGAGGTGCGAGGCCTGTACCTAAGCCATACCTCTAACTGTGAGCGCTCACTGTTAGGGTGTGTTTAGCTCTAGCTGTAATATTGTTTTAGCTTTTAAGTGTTCCATGGTTGAGCAAGCTCTTCCCCCTGTAAAATTTCTAAATAATATGCCCCAATTCCCGTTTTTTCTTGGACGCGATAGGGGACTTCCTAGTTCGCTGCTAGTTTACTTCTCGAGAACTTTTGTAATTTCTCTTAAGTACTAAAATTCATACCTCGAACTCTCGTTTGATGACTTTCATGTCGTATCTTAAATCTATCTTCTGCTTGAGTGATGCTTCATGGAGAGCAACCCCTTCCCGTACTTCTTCAACCAGGTCGAGCTCTTCTCTGACGGCTTCGTCATTCATTTCTTTGTCCAAAGGCTCCTCTGTTCACTTGGTTGGCTCGTATACTTCAATAGGTATAAAAACTTTAGTTCCGTAAGTTAGTCAAAAAGGAGTTTCTCCGGTTGTTGAATGAGGCGTGGTTCGGTAGGCTCAGAGGACGTTGTGTAGCTCTTTGACCCACCTCTTTTTGATTTCATTGAGTCTTTTTTCGAGGCCCCTTAAGATTACTCTGTTCGTAGCTTCTGCCTGGCCGTTAGTATGAGGATTTTCGACAGAAGCGAAATGTTGAATCGCCCCCAGCTTCGTGACGAACTCCTGGAAGTTTTTATCGGTAAACTGGGTTCCTTTATCGGTGATGATAGCTAGAGGCACACCAAACTGGACGAGTATGTTTCTTTTTTAGGAATGTATCATGTCTTGCACAGTTATTTTGGCTAGTACTTCTGCTTCAATCCACTTGGTGAAGTAATCGACGGCCATTACAAGGGACTTGTTTAGATTAGAGCTAGTGATGAAAGGGACCGAGGAGGTCCATAACCCACACCAAGCGAATGGCCAAGGTGATGATAAGGATTGGAGTTTGTTCGGAGGGGCCAAGTGCATATCCCTGAAACATTGGCATTTATCGCACTTTTTCACGTGTTCCTTGGTGTCTTACTGCATGGTGGGCCAATAATATCTTGCTCGCAAGGCCTTCCGGGAGAGTGATCTTCATGTATCTCCCGCAGGACGTGGGGAATTTTACTTTCATCGATACATTTAAGGAAGGGAATGGAGAATCCCCTTCGATACAGTCGGCCTTCGACCAGCACGTATGAGCAGGCTCTCTACCTGACAATGACGGATTCCTTAGGGTCGTCCGGTTAGAGTTTGTTTACTAAGTAGTTGTATACAGGTGTCATCCAGCAAGTGGGGTCCCCGGTCGCGTTTATGTCTAAGACTGTGACTGGTATTTCGATACTGGGTCGGGGTAAGACTTCTTAGATTACTGATTTGTTCCCATTTTTCTTCCTGGTGCTGGCCAATTTTAATAGAACGTCTACCCGGGTATTGTGCTCCCTAGGGACGTGTCTTACTTTGGTCGACCTGAATTGGGTTATCCTTTTCCAAACCAGGCTCAGATATTCTTCGAGGTTATCGTTTTTAACCTGGTACTCCCTAGACACTTGTGAGGCGACCAACTAAGAGTCTGTAAAGATTTTGATCTCCTCAGCATCGATGTCCTCGGCTAGTTATAACCCTGCAAAGAAAGCCTCGTACTTTGCTTGATTGTTTGAAGTGGGGAAAGATAGCGAAAGAGATACCTCTATTAATGCCCCCTCTCCGCTTTCCAAGATTATGCCCACGCCACTTCCTGTCGAACTGGATGCCCCGTCTACGTAGATGACCCACTTCCGTGTATTGCTGATCGATGATTCGATGAAGGTCATTTCGGCTACAAAATTTGCTAAGGCTTGCGCTTTTAGTGTTTTTCTTCCTTCATACCTTATGTCAAATTCAGACAATTCTAGCGACTAGTGGAGCATTCTCCTGGTAATATCCAGACGCCTGAGCAGCTATTTTATGGGTTGTTCGGTCTGTACTATGATGGTGTCTTCCAGGAAATAATGTCTTAACCACCTTGCTGCATTAATCAAGCCAGTACGACCTTATCTATCTGTTGGTACATGAGCTTTAGGCCCTAAAGCGCCTTCCTCGTGAAGTATATAGGCTTCTTCCCCTCTTTGGTTTCTCGGATGAGGGTTGCGCTGACAGCCTCCACTGCTACAGCTAGGTATAAGTACAAGACTTCACAGGTGTCCGGTCGTGACAGGACAAGTGGTCGTGACAAGTCTTGTTTGAGGTGGACGAGGGCCTTGTCGCACTCATCTGTCCATTCGAATGTAGCCTTTTTTTGCAAAAGTTTGAATAAGGGCAGAGCGTGCTGGGCCGATTTGGCCACGAAACGGGATAATGACGTAAGCATTCCGTTCAACGATTTGATGGACTTCTTGGAGTTCGGCGTAGGGAATTCAGAAAAATCCCTACATTTATCCGGATTAGCCTAAATTACTCGTTCAGTCAAATAGAAACCGAGGAATTTACCTGCTCGGATACCGAATGTGCACTTTTCAGGGTTAAATCTCATTTTTCATTTTCTGGCCTATTCGAAGACCTTTTTAAGGTGGAGCGCATGATCGATTTCCTCTTGGGACTTGACGATCATGTCGTCCATCTATACTTTGAGGTCGAGTATGTCCCCAATTTCTCCTCAGAATACTTTGTTCATCATTCGTGGGTAAGTTACCCCATCATTTTTCATACCGAAGGGCATTACATTATAGTAATAGTATCCTGAATCTGTCATGAAAGCTGTGTATTTTTATCGGCCTTGGCCATAGGGATTTGATTGTATCCCGAATATGCGTCCATAAATGACAGTAACTTAAACCCTGCAGAGTTATCTACTAGTTTATCTATGCTCTGTAGCGGGTATGCGTCTTTAGGGCAAGCCCTATTGAGATCGGTATAATCAGTATACATGCGCCATTTTCCATTATTCATTTTGACAAGTACAACATTGGACAGCCAAGTAGTATACTTGGCTTCCGAAATGAAATTTGCCTCTAAGAGATCTTTAACAGCTAATTCGGCCGCAGCCGTTTTCTCAGGAGACTTCTTCCTCCTTCTTTGAGAAACGGACTTGCATGTTGGATTAATTTTCAAGTGGTGGCAGGCGATCTCTGGGTCGAGACCAAACATCTCTGCGGCATTCCAGGTGAACAAATCGACATTCTCTCGCAGGCACGCCTTTAGTTGATTCTTGGCCAAGTCGGGCAGGTTGGTTCCGATCTTGACCCTTCTGCTCGGGTCTTCTCCGAGTGGAACAAGCTGAAAGTTTCCATCTAGGATAGGGCGTAACGTGTCCTCGGTTCTGTTTGTCGATGATTTCTTTGCCTCCACTCTCCCTTTGGCTTCCTTACAAAAACGACTGTCTTGATCAACAATGTCTATGCAGGGAAGCTGCTTGGGTACCTCGCAGCTAGTGGGAAATAATAGATTTGCCTCCATTAGAGGAGCAACCTTGATGGAATTGAGGCCTTTGGAAGATGCCTCGAAACACCTATGAGCTTCCTTAATGTTTCCATGCAACGTGGCTACTTTTCCTTTGGCTGTGTAATATTTCATCTTGAGATGGACGGTTAAGGGTACAACGATTAATTTGGCCAAGGTTGGTTGTCCAAATATGCATTAGTATATGGACGGGCAGTCGATGACCAGGAACTAGACCTTGATGGCTCTGGCCGTTTCTGCTGCCCCGAACGACACGATCAGCTCTACGAAACCCCATGGCTTAGTAACAGTGTCGTTGAACCCTTGTAAGTCCAATCCTACATACAGGGTGAGATGACTCTCATCCAATTGCAGAGTGGTGAACAACTGAGAGTAAGTTTGGCAAAACGGGTCGTGACCCGTCGGCCGGGCCCGCCAAATTATGGCAGGTTGGATTGGAGTTTTAGGCTCGCCCACCCGTTTAGCCCGCCCCGCCAATGTTAAAATACATGCGGGCTAAAGACATATTGGGGCAAGGTTGGCCCGCCAGCCCGTAAATTTTTTTTTTTAAATAATCCAATTTTAAAAAAATAGTGATACTAAACGTATGCAGTATGCTGTCTCCTATCTTGTTTTTAAAAATAAAATGGCCCAAAATATGAGCCCAAATTTAACCTAGCTATTATCATCTCACTCTCTCATTCTCACAAAATAGAAAGTCACACAATTGTACAGCCGCAACTGCTTACAGTCACAGACGTTCACGCTCATGACGAAGACGAAGAAAGAATCACCAACATCCGAAGCCGCTCACGATTCCGACGAATCTCTCTTATCTTCCAAGTAATTCCTCAAGTTGTTCACTCATAGATTGTTGGTTGATTTGGAACAAAGTTAAACGGATCCAATAGATGTTTTGGTAGGTGTTTGAAATGGGTGATCTCTTACATATTTTATGAATTTTGTTGTTTACTGTAACATGGATAAACACATAAAAAGGAGTATGACTATGTTATCCAAGAGTTGTTGTCATGCAGTTTTCTAGAAGATAAATGAGTAGATAAGCTATTATTGCTAGCGATGCAATTGGTAATTGATTTTTTTAGGATTTAAGAAAATCAAAGAAATAAAGCAACTTTTACGTTCAGTTCAGCCCTATTTTATTTTAGATTTCCTACATTGTCTTTGGTGTTGCTTTCTTCTAGTATCAGAGAGTGGATCTTCGCGTCATAAGAGAATGGATTCATTTATTCTCATTCAATTATATAAAGCAATGTTACTCCTTAGTTTCAACTTTCAATAACATATGTTAAATTAAATAGTTGTAATACTATCATGAAAAACTAAAAAGTATTGTACTTTAGTTTAAGTTTCAAGACTGACATGTAAAAAAGTAGAGAAATGATATCATGACACGAATTTCATACACCTACACCCAATACACTATTCAAAAATACGGGAACAATGTTTTTATTATTATTTTAAATTTTGACATATATTTTTATTTTCTTTAAAATTACTTTTGGTTAATGAAATATTAAAACTTGGTTGATACGGTTCAAAGTTTGGTTAATATATATTCTGATATAAAAAGTTAATATGTATATCATTCAGACTTTGGTTACTACAATTCATAACATGGTTAATGAGTTCTCAAACATAAATTAAATAGTAAAATAAAGTTGGTTAATGGAATATAAAAAATGGTTAATAAATTTATAATTTAGTGTCAGAACATGGTTAATACTATGTATTTTATTGGTTAATGAAGTACTAAAAGTGGTTAGTGAATTATAAGTAAAATAAGTGGTTAATGACGTATATTTTTGTGGTTAATACAATTGTGAAGTTGGTTAATGGCTCAACCTTATATTTATGTTATATAAAATAAATTTTAAAAAAAAATAGTTTTAAAATAATATTATTTTAATAAAAAACATTGTTCACCGTATAAAATACAATGAACAGTGTATACGGTGTAGGTATTTGGTGTAGAAAATGGTGTCAAGATAGAATTGCTGTAAAAAGTATTATACTGATTGAAAAAGTAGGTAGCTTAATAAGAGTATTTTACAAAAGTCTTAGTTATTGAAAGAGAGTATTTTATTAAAAGTTAGTGATGTTAGTTATCTAACTCAATTTATTTTTATTTATGTTTTTATTTCTCTTTCTGGTAATAAACATTGCAAATGTTGCTATTATTATTGACTAATTTTATATCTATTTATTTTTATTGTGTTTTAGGATTTAGTTTGAATATGGATTTTTTAGCTCCAATTGAAGAGATTGATGATGTGGATTTGAACTTAACTATTGAACAAGATTGTGAGTCAGTGGAACCTAATAGTAATATGTTAGTGGGACCTAGTAAAATGAAGAACACTAAGGGAAGTCCGAATCTTAGTGGGACCTAACTCTTAAATCTAATTGTGCAAGAGGGTCTTAAAGTAGCTTTTGGTGCTTTGCAAAAGATTAGGGAAAGCATTAAACATGTGAAGGATTCAGAGAGTAGAATGGTAAAATTTAAGCAATGGTAAAATTTAAGCAATGTGTTGATATGGTTGGTAATATTGATGTATCAAGTGGGTTGGTTACAGATGTGCCTACAAGATGGAATTCAACATATTTGATGCTTAAAAGTGCTCTTAAATATCAACGTGCATTTGAAAATATTCGTTATTATGATGCAAATTTTACAACTAATCCTTCAAAGGAAGAGTGGGTGAGACTTGAAAAAATGAGTAGGTTCTTGTTGCCATTTTATGAAATTACCACTTTGATGTCCGGAACAAGCTATCCCACTTCCAATTTGCACTTCTTGCAAATTGGAAAATTCACCGTCTTTTGATAGACAACCAAAAAGATGTAGATGGAGTTATGGAAAAAATGACCGAAAGCATGATTTTGAAATTTGAGAAGTATTAGGATGAGTATAGTGTTGTTCTTGCATTTGGGGCTGTTTTAGATCCAAGAATGAAGTTAGATTCATTGGGCTATTGTTATAAAGTGGTTGATTCAATAAATTGGAAATTGAAGTTGGAAAACATAAAGCTGAAATTGTACAAGTTATTTGCAGAATATTATGTTTCTTCTTCCAATGCTTTAAGAACTCCTCCTACTACATCTTCAACTATATTAACTGAGCCAAGCCTATTTGATGTAAGTTTTTTGTTCATGATTTACTATTTAGTTTCTTTTAAATTATATGAAAGCGTGATTTACTAATTGGTTTCTTTCAATTTATTATTCAATTGTCATAATTTTAGGAAATTAGATTGGGTAGACAACAATCTAGCACGACTAAAAGAAATGGTCAAATTCGGCTTGACATATATTTGGGAGAGCCGGCATTAGATCTTGATTACACAGAATATTTGGATGTACTACAATGGTGGAAGAACACTAGATAAAAATTTCCTGAACTTTCAGTAATGGCTCGAGACTTGTTAAACATTCCTATTACCACTGTTGCATCAGAGTCTTCTTTTAGTATTGGTTCTAGAGTGCTTAACAAGTACAGAAAATCGATTATTATCTGAAAATATTGAAGCATTGCTTTGTTCTCGCAATTGGTTGCATGCCTTTGATGATGGTAATTATTTTTAGTATGAATACAGTTATCTACCATTTTTTTAATATATTTTTTACTAACCATTGAATTCATTTCATTGTTTTGTAATGTAGGTGGAAATGATGATGACAATGAAGATGAAAAAGAGGGTCCAACTTGTTCTAAGAGTGCATCTAATATTCTTTACCTTGATGATTAGGATTTAAATCTTATAATGCTTCACTCTTATTTTGTTAGACAATGTTATTATGGTTTTTGTTGGTTGAATTTAAACTTTGATGTTGAACTTAATAATTTTTATGGCTTTGGTTGGTTGAACTTAAACTTTAGTTGCTTGATGGCTAAAAGTTTATGGTTGTTTGATGGTTGAACTTAATATTTATTTTGATTGGTTGAAAGTTAATACTCTTTGATGAATACTCTTGATTATTACGTAAATACTTGTTGAAGGTTCTATTTTTGGTGAATAATTGTTGAACCTTCATAGTTTCACGAGATACCAAATTAATAGTATATATATATATATATATATATATATATATATATATATATATATATATATATATATATATATATATATATATATATATATATATATATATATATTGCACTATGCAGTATGCTTATTAGGTGAATACTTGTTGAAGCTTAATGGTTTCTACTTTTATTTTAAGTGAATACTTGTTGAAGGTTATATTTTTAGTTGAAAGTTAATACTTGATGGTTTTAGTCTTTTACCATTTATGCTTTTTAATTGTTGATTTGATGCTTTCTTATTGAAATGTAAAAAAAAATCCTTTTGATTTCTTAAAAAAATAGAATAAAATAATAAAAAAAGAAGGCGGACATGCCCGCCGACCGCCAGCCCACCACCTTGGCGGGGCGGGCGGCCCACTTTTCCACCCCTACCTGGGAGTACATGATGTCGACGGAACTGCCTTAGTCGATCAGGATGCGTCGGACGTTGAAGTTGGGGCAATTCGGGAGCGGATGAGTAGTGGAATAGTGGAGTTGGGGGCACCACGAGGAAGCTCTTCTTTGTAAAATGCAATGAGTGCAGAAATCCCTTTAGTATGGTCGAGCGTAGCTGTTTTTCCCGAGTTGGCCGGTATGAGCTCCTCGAATTTACTTTTTACCGAGCCCATTGTGAGTTTGTTAAATCCTCCTTCAGATATGACCATCATGGACGGAAACGAGTCCCATAGGCTATGGGATGAAAAGAAAGTGGGGGTGTTGGCCCAATCTGGAATGTAAAAATCTTCTGGCCGAATAACGCTCATAGCAACCTGTAGTACAGTCGTGTCCTCGACGGAGGGTTTTTCCTCTACCACCGTCTTCCCTTCCTGGGTCGCTTCTTACTTTTTAGCGTATTGTTTGAGGTGCCCCTCTCTGATAAGTATTTTGATTGTGTCCTTCAAATGGATGAAATCCTCGGTGTTATGTCCATGGCTTTTGTGGAAATTGTAATACTTTGACTTATCCACGTTTGGCCGAGCAGACATTTGTTTAGGGAAACATACCTTGCCCGTTTGGAACTCGGCATTAGCGCATTCGGTCAAGATGCGTTCAGAGGGGTGTAATCTCGAAATTTCTCGGCTGGTCCCTTGTAGTCTCTAGTGTCTCGGCTCTTGTCTTCTTTCTTTTTTATTTGTTCCCTTGCGAGAACCTTCTTCCTGTCGGGCACTCTTAGTATTCCTTTCATATCGAGAATTTCGGGCCGCGTGTGCGGCCTCCTTCTTTTTGTATTGGATATATGCTTGTGCCTTGAGGAAAAAGGTATCCAGCGTGGCGAGCCTCTCAATGCCCAGGCCTTGGCGAAATTGGAACGAGGTCGTAAACCCCGTTCCAAAAGATGCTTCTTCATGTCGGCCGTGGTCGACACTTGAATGACCTCCTTGTTGAATCTTTCAATATCCTCTCTGAGAGGCTCTTCTTTCCCTTGAATGATGGCTTCTAAGGAGGCTTCAGACTTGGGGTGCTACGAGAGGCCGTGAAATGCCTCGAGAATAGTCTACCAAGGCCTTTCCAAGATGTAACGAACTCATCCAGAAGGCTTTTGTACCATGTCATTGCGCCTTTACGCAAGGTGGTCGGAAATAGTCGACATTTTATCACACCGGGGACTCCCCTGTAATCAAGGAGGGCATCGATATTTCGATGTGCTCGTCTGGATCTGATGTGCCATCATAAGTGCCCAGCGGGGGAAGCTTCCTAACCCAACGGGAAAGGGAGTCTCAAAAATCGCTCGGGACAGGGGGCCCAATCGTTCCTCCTCTTCGTCGCTCCGGATGGGAGATGGTGAAGGGTTGTAACTCTTATTACGGTGTCGACGGTGATCTGGAGGCCTATGGGAAGGTGATTGTGACTGTCTTTTTGGGCGGGGCCACGATGTGTGTCGACGAGAGTGATGCTCTTATTTGTACTTCTTGGGAACACAAGAGGGATGATCTCTCCAAGGAAGAGAATGATGACATTTATTGGATGCCAAAGTGTCCTGCTTGGAGCGTGGTTGTCTGTGAGGAGGAGTCTTGACGCGATATTTCTGCTCCAATTCCCCAATCTGATCGTTCTGCTGACGAATCAAGGCGTTGATTTGATTCAGAGCTACGAAGATGGCAGCCATGGTGGGATCGACCTGGGGTGACTCTGTGACCAGAAGATTGTTCACAAGAAGAGGTTCTTGATGATTCTTGCCGCTGGAATCTCCGTAATGGAAGGTGGTATTGTTACGGGCATCCTCCGAAGAAGGAGAAGTCGTGAGGCCATCACGAGGTTGAGAGATGTCTTTGTTGGGGGGGGGGGGGTACAATGAGTTCAACATTGTTTTGCCCATTTGTGAAGCGTCTAGAGCATAAAAGTTCTCATTGTTACCGGCCATGAAGGATGGAATTTGATAGCTTTAGTTTCTGAGTTCTTGGTAACGCACGAAAGGGAACAAGAAAGTGCAAGAAAGAGAAATTGGGAAGCAGATACTTCCCATAAATGGTGACACTATTTGGTTAGTGCTGAACAGGTGGTCGGCAATAAGTAGCTTGATCTTCGGTGATAGTTGAGAGAAAAAAGGGGGTTGAACCTACAAGGCACTCCAATACCAAAGTAAGAAAAATAACAAAGGTACAACAGAAAGTATGAAAAATTGGACAAAGTTTGGATTACCTTGCCCTCTAGAGGTAGAGGGCTATTTATAGTGTTCTCCTAGACGTAGACTGCGTCATGCTATATTTGTGGGATGTGTGTGATTCCAGGGGCCAAAGTATAGGAAAGAGTTGACTAGGTCTTGACTAGTCGAGCACAAGGTACTAGCCGGTTCCGGAGACGAAGTCCCAGCGTGTTCGGCTAATCCTTAGTCGTGGGAGGTCTAGATATTAATCGTTCCTGGCAGAAAGGGAGACTGCTTCCCTACCGGTTCTATGG
The DNA here is from genome assembly GCF_029867415.1 of Vicia villosa. Taxonomy (NCBI): domain Eukaryota; kingdom Viridiplantae; phylum Streptophyta; class Magnoliopsida; order Fabales; family Fabaceae; genus Vicia; species Vicia villosa. Next base: position 146,442,377 of record NC_081181.1, read on the forward strand.
ATTGGGCCAATGCTTATTGAGCCGTTTATGCCTATGAGTGAATTGGGCCAATTGGAACAATTGAGTTAGTCCAGAACAGAAACCCTTTTTGGTTATTGTTTAAATATATATATCAGAAACTTTTTTTTACTACTGGGATATTCTTCATGTAATCAATTATGTTCTTTGATATGAATATAACTGGAAAAAAAAAGAGAATTTAGATGAACCACCGCTCTAAATATTATTTTTCGCTTGAGTCCTTAATGACTACCAGAGGTTAGTGGAGAATTTGATTTATTTGGTACACACTAGGCAGAATTTGACATATGCAATAATATGGTGAGTCAATTCATGCATGATTCGATGGTGAGACACTTATACACTACATATCATGTTATACAATACCTCAAAGTCAGTTTAAAGAAGGAATTTTTATTTAAAAGAGGTGAAAACATAAATATAAAGGCTTACACTTATGTTGATTATGCGGTTTAGTTTCAATTTTTTTTAATCTCTAGCACCTCCCACTAACCTAATTTCAGAAAGAAAAAAATAAATCGTACTACCGTAAGATTGCAATTAACTCTTCTTATTTATATACTATTGATCAGGGCCAGTCCAACACATCTCGAAGTCTAAGGTGAAATTTTAAGTTAAATATTTTAATGTAATAAAAATATTTTTATTTTAAATTAGTTTATTTTAATTTTAAGCTTTTTAGATGTAAAAGCATTAAATTGTTTTATTAGTTTTATTTATTTATTTTTTCAATCGGTAAATAAAATCAACACATCTAAACACACTTTCCATCATTAAAAAAAATTGAAAAACATTACCAAAGTTCTTTAAAAAACCTTAAATTTCAAGTATTCTTTTACATAAGAGAATTTAAAGTGCAAGGAGGACTACGGCACAAGACTTAAAATATTTCACGGTTAAGTCGTGGTTAATAAAAACCTCAAAAAATATTAATCAAGGTTAAATAATAATAATAATAAAATCGGATTTTTATTTATTTTCCACAATTAAACCATCATACAGTTACACACAATTTTTTGAAAATTTAAAACGATATTGATTTTTAAATTAATTGTGCGATACAAATTTTAAAGGATTGATATTATGATAAACTCTTAATAGATGTTATTATCTAAATAGAAAAATAATTTAAATTTTTTTAATTAAAAAATCAATTAAATTGAATCATATAAATATATATAAAAAAAATAGGCTTTGATCTAGGGTCGGCCCTGCTATTGATTGTGGAGTGTGAGTGAATTCAAGAGTTTGATTCATTTGAATCATCGAATCTTAGATAAAGCACAATTTAATGGGAGTATAATGAAAATTGTCAATTATTTTTTTAGATATCAGGGAGAAAGAAATGATGTACATACATACTTTTTTTTTTTACTTAAAGACGATGAAATTTGGTGGCGTTGGAAAGCCTTTGTATTGTTTCAATTTTATCGATGTTTCAATTTTATCGAATGCTGATGCATTCATTGTTATTGCTAAGACATAAATTTAGTTGTTGCATGCTTGATTGATAGTGTTATTGCAAACATGAACATTCTCATGCGAGTTATTTTATTTGTATGCATGCTATTGCTAGTATTGCTAAATCAAGATCTTAAATTGTTTGAGCAATTTCTTAAGAAGATTGTGAGTTAAGAAGGCATATATGGTTATGAATAAGTTTATGATTTTATATAAATATTACTCTAAAAATATGAATTATTTTGGTTAACAATTTCAACGATTCAAATAAATTAAATTAATATTGATAATTATTTTAATTAAAAAATTTATTTAAAATATATTTCTATGGGTGTTTTTTATTTAATGAATCATTGCAATTTTTTCAAAAATTTAATATAACTAATGCATGGGTTATCTATACTTGTGTACATATCACTTATAATGTTGTATATGTTTTAAATAAAATTTATATACTTTAAATTATAAAAATAAAATAAATCGTACTACCATAAGATTGTTAAAATTGTATCAAAATTATATGATAAAACGAATAATTAATAATTATGGTATGATCACAAAAATAAAATTATATGATCATATATTTATATTTTTTTAGATGCAATTTGAATTTTTTTTAATTTTAACTTAACAAAATATTTCCTAAATTTCCATTATTTTAAAATAATGGAAAATTATAAAGTATTTTTCTAACTCTGAATATTGAAAACAATTTGTTTGAAAATTTTATTCTTATTTTTTAAATCAATTTGTGAGTGGCATAATCATGAACACTTTAATAGTAAAGCGAATTAAATTAATTTCAAAACAAAAATTAACAGAACATGACATAATAGAAGAAGGGTGAAAAAATTTATAAATTATAAAAGAGAATGTAAATACAAATTTTGTAATGTAAAAATAAAAATAAAATTGTAAAAACAATATGTTTAAAACCTTAAAATGATAGTTATTAATAACAAAACAATATTATTTAAAGGTGGGATCTAGAATAACATATGGTATATCTAAATGGTGAGAATTAAAATAAATTATATAAAATGAAATATATGACCATATGAATGTTAAATACATAAGTACAAAATTCATGTAAAAAATATTATCATGATATATAAAACAATATGGTGATATTTTTAAATGATATAAAATGAAATGTACGATCACATGAATGTTAAATACATAAGTAATTTATGAATTAAATTGTATTAAAATTGAATGATGGGCACTATCATAGTTATTTCACGATCACAAAAATAACATTATTATATATTTATATTTCTAATTTTTTAAATTAATTTTATGAGTTGTATAATCATAAATACTTTACTAATTAAATAAATTAAATGATCTTTAGTATAAGTAATAATAGAACAAAACATAAATATATAAAAGAAAATTTAAGTATAATTAATCACGAAGTTCTTTAATTTAATGTTTTACTTTAGTTTCTTATCTAAAAAATGTTACATTAAAACACTTATATTAGTCAAATTGATCTTTTCCCTTAAATTTTATTTTAAAAAAAAAACAATAACTTCCTTAGACGTGACATGACAGAAAGACAAATGGTCAAAATATGAATCAACTAATGTTTGAAAAATTAGTAAATAGATTAAATGGGAGGGACTTTGTTTTGAGAGGTTAAAAACCGCAGAGTCATTAGAACTTAGAATCACATTCGTTAACATTTTTGTCATACCCCAAAGTTTGCCCATCACATTTTCATACTCAAGCTCATCCAAGTATCAACAGCTCAAAATTAGGGTTTTCTAGAAGAAAGTCAACTGAACTTTGACCAGCCATAACTTCCAAATGGAACATCAGAAATTTCCCATCCAAAGCTCAATTTGAAGGAAATTGAATTCTCTACAATTTTGTCTCTCACAAGCCAAGACCATAAATACACCATTTGGGAGATATGAGCCAAAACATCACAGGTCCTTCTAAAAAATCGCAAAAAGTCATTTTTTTCTCAAAGCTCATAACATGAACATGAAAGACTCAATTAAGATGAAACCAAAAGGAGTCTTTAGGGGACTCTTTGAGCTTTCTAGAAAGTATGAGAATACATTCATATGATCAAGATGGAGAGAGATATGAAGTGCACAAGTTGGTCAAAATTCAAGAAGGGCATGAAAGTAACTTTGGCCAATTTTGGATATTTTGACTAATGGGCCTAGGTTTTGGACTTCAAGCATGAATATGACCTAGATAAGGATCCATAATGACATTAATTTATTTTTATAATATTTATTTATTTATCTTGGATTTTATTCATTTAAAATCTAAATAAATCAAGTAAAATATAAAAAATATATGAATTAATTAGTGGGGAGTCATTTTAATCATCCAAGAGGCACATGGATCAAATATTATCTATTTTATGGTTTTTATTTTATTTATAGTTGATTTTATTTATTTAAATTCAATTTAAAATCAAATAAAATCATGAGTTAATAGATAAAAACTATCATTTGGTCCCTTAAATATTCTTGGCAATACAAGACAATCTTGAAGGCCAAAGCACACGATAGGAAAGATTGGAAGAGAGAATTTCCAAAAGAAGAAAAATTTCATGCCATATTTTCAATCAAATCTCAAATTTTCCAATCACTTGATTCTTTCTCTTTTCATTTGACCTAAATTCTTCTCATATTTAAACACAATGCACTCAGTGAGGGGGGAGAAGAAGATTGGAACGAAAAAAGGAGCCATTGCATTAGGGTTTCATTCTCCAAAAATTTGTCACATAAACTTGCATAATCGAGTTTTATTTGAGGACCTCTCTCAAACGATTTCAAGCCTTCCACTATACTTCTGAGGTAAGTTTGGGTAAGTGAAGAACCGATTACATGGCTGTAACATCATGAATCATGCACACACGAAATTGCTATTACCATGCTTTTGCCGTTTATCGAATCTCATGTAACAGAGTGTTTTAATTCAAGCTAATGCTATTAACATGTTCATGTGATCCTTTAGAACAGCTTTGACCAATCGCAGCAAGTTTTATAGGGCTGAAAGGTGATTCACCATGGTTAGGGCATCAAGCTCACATCCTTTCGTTTTCCATGATGCAAGAGGATTAAGTCCAAAACGATCCCATATTCAGATTCAGGGCGTAATTTTATGGGGGTCTGGGCCTTTATATTAATTATTTAACGCTGTTTTGTTGAGTTCCATGGTTACAGGTTATTTTCTACGAAACCCAGCTTTTCCGCAGGTAAATTCACAGCTATACCCGCAGCAGAATCCGCAGGTAAGCTGAAGAAGATGATGAATAGTTGCATGGAGAAGTAGACCGCGTGCGTGGCAACGATCCATTCGCCAGTCAAACGGAGCTCTCTCTCTCTCTCTGCGCGCGTGGTTCGTCCTTACTGGTGGGTCAACACGAGTGCCCCTTCTTTCCATTCCTGATTGGTTTGTTCATTCAACCAGTGGGGCCCAGTTTGACTGTTTGAGTTTAGTGCGTTTGATTTAATATTTTTATATTTTGTATTGTTCTACTAACGACTAACGTTTGTAACAGGAATGGTAAAGGCTGAAGACGTATCACTAACAAGACCTGGGTTCGATCCCAAGGTCTCACTTATTATTTTTTCTCTTGATTTGTTCACAGATCCGGTATATCTCTACGTTCGCGCCCCCACGATACACCATCAGACACCAGCCATTGGATCTTCTAGCGAACAGATCTACCGAGCCCAGGAGTGCTTCCCCTTGGTGAACCTCCAGAAGGTTGCAACACTGAATCCAGCGCCTCCTCATGTTTTTTTTAGGTGTGATTGTTTATTTTTTATTTGTTTATTTCCTTTGTCTTTCCTTTTTTTTCTTTTAAATTTTCTTTTTATTTGATGATTAATCAACATAAAACTTTTAACTAGGTTTTAAAATTAACATCTTTATTAACTTTTGTATTTTATAATTAGGATTTAGTTTTTAAAAATCAATTAGATGTTTAGGTTGATTTAATTAGTATATAATTAATCAATTAGGTTTATTTTGATAAATAACTTAGTTTTTTTTTATTAGGTTAATTAATATGAGAATTAATTTAGTTAATTAGTATTAACTCTAATAATTTATAACCCTAATCCTATCTTCTTTTAAATTCTAATTCCAATTCGCGATTCTTCTTTCTCATCCCCGCTCTATGATTGTCGCATGCGTGTTTTAATTTTTAATCTCATTTAAATTATGCTTTTATTTAATTATAGTATTTATTTACTTATTTAAGTTCCGTTATTTTAAATTCTAGAAAGTGTATAGGTTGCAATTTTTGTGATGTAATAGTAATTAGGATTTTATTTCCCCGCACTTTACTTTCCGCGTCCCCCGGTTTTTATTATGTATCCCCCAATCCCGAAGCCATGTAATAGCGTAGGATTTAATTTTCGCACTATATGTTCTGTTTTATTTTTCTGCTATGGTTAGTAAAATAGGGAGTGACAACAAGTAATTGAATGTAGCTCACCTAATACAAGATAAATATATGAATCTAAACCACGTGATTGCTACACACACTCACCACTAAGGTTTCCCCTCTTGTTGCCTGTTGCCTTCGATTTCGATTAAATAGTCAAGTCCCTTCAAATATAGGGATACCTTAGCTTGCTGCCTTCGATTCCAAAATCACCATGTCCCTCCGATAAAATATCATAGTCCCTTCGAGTTGCCTACGATAAATATGATCTCGTCCCTCGATTAAACGGTGATAGTCCCTTCGATTGCTAAGGTATCCTTACTGTTGCCTTAATGACTATTATATCCTTCCCTGAGACTACCTGCTCTCTCTATGGTAGGGACAGTCTTGTGGCGAACGATACCTCTCGATGACCCTTCGATGACCCGCACATCCAATTGAAAGACTTCCTGCCCTCTCATGGTATGGATAGACCCTTTCGCCCGAAAGACTTAAAGAACACGAAAGACAATCTTAGGGTAGGTAGTTCTTAATTTCTTGCTCATATTCAAATCAAACTTTCAAAATACTTTTCACACCTCTTTTCCAAATCAATTCAAAACAAGGCTACGCTTATTTACAAGCTAAAGTCCTTAACGAAATCTTTTTACTATTCACACACGACACTTCAAACTTTTCAAACAAACAAGTGAGCTAAGAAATTAAGAGCCCATGGAAAACCATGGATGCAAAGGGTGCCTTACACCTTCCCTTTGTATAACCTACCCCCCGAACTCAAAATCTTTTCAAAAGGTCTTTCCTGTTCTTTTTGCCTTTCCAATTGGATAAAATAAAAGTCGGTGGCGACTCTTGCTATCCGCACATTTCAAATAAAGTCAGTTCACCGTATTACAGAACTGGCGACTCTGCTGGGGATACTTAAAAAGAGGGGTTACCTTAGAGTTTAGTTCACTTTAATAAATTGTTTGTTTTGATTGCTTTACCTTTCAAGGTTGTGTGGGCATTTGAATGGAAGATGAATCCTATACCCGGATTCGAGTGCACCTTAAGATAGGAGTGGCATAGTCATGGCGACCTCCCTTGTGCATGCTTGGGATTGGTCAATATGAGATTTCACGCTTAAGTTTGGCCTCTATGGGTGTTTGCATGCCTCTTTTGCATGAGAGAGGTTCGTGTGGATATCTGTAGGTGAGTCGGAGCTTAAGGACCTTTAGTCACCTTTAACCCATCTTGGCCTTTAGGAATGTAGTGGGGGGACTACTCTTGATGCATGTTAAGGGCATAGTCGCTACCCGATACTACAACTCAGATAGGTTCTCTCTCAAAGTATCATTGCGTGGTATGCATGTACCATGTTCGAGGGTGCTTTGGAGGGGCTGACAATTCTGAGTAACTTGGTAGAACCCGTTGCTGATATCATCCTTATCCTTAGAAGTACCTTTGGGGAAGGGTAGTCACTTGGTCATACTCCATGCAAGCCTTTAAACTTAAGGACTCTTGTGTGACTTTTTTGTTATCTAACCTTCTATTTCCTTGCAGGATTTGCTTGTAGGACAATTCGTCCTTACTACCTTATGCTTTAACCCTTTATTTCCTTGCGGGATTTTCCTGTAGGACAATTTGACCTTATGCTTTACTTAATGCATTGCATCTGCATGACATCATAACATCATAACATCACATGTAAACTAACCCTTTCAAGGATCTTAGGGATTTAGGGCGCATAATTTCAGGTGCTCTTATCAAGGACTGAATTCCTATCTAGGGGCAAGAGGATTTATTTTCCTCTGGCCACGTACCTTCCAATTCAGAAACTCAACACCTATCAAGGGGCAAGAGGATTTATTTTCCTCTAGCCGTGTACCTTCAAATTCAGAAGTATCCTGAATCAGAGGCTATGACCCACTGGATATGGTGAGCTTGATTCTCAAAGAAAGACATAAAAAGTCAGAATTCTTCAGACAAAGACACGACCAAACCATTTTCTAATGTTGCTAACTAAATTCCTAAAGATCCTTGAAAAGATTGCATTTGCATTCATAACATCACATAGAACTAACTTTTCCTTTCAGGTCGACCAACTGGTCAGACAGATACCATCAACAAATCAATCTCTATCAGATGAACATTCTGGAAGCTTGACCCCCAGACTTCTGAAACATTCCAATCAGATATACATTCCGGAAGCTCGAACCCCGGACATTCTGAAAGTTCCAATCAGATGAACATTCTGGAAGCTTGACCCCCAGACTTCTGAAACACTCCAATCATATATACATTCCAGAAGCTCGAACCCCGGACATTCTGAAAGTTCCAATCAGATGAACATTCTGGAAGCTTGACCCCCAGACTTCTGAAACATTCCAATCAGATAAACATTCCGGAAGCTCGAACCCCAGACATTCTGAAAGTTCCAATCAGATGAACATTCTGGAAGCTTGACCCCCAGACTTCTGAAACACTCCAATCATATATACATTCCGGAAGCTCGAACCCCGGACATTCTGAAACATTCCTATCAGATACACATTCCAGAAGCTCGAACCCCGGATACTCTGAATCTCTACACCAGTTCCACAACAACAACGCAAGCCAGATGCACCTAAGTGTCAATTCACCAAAATCAATATATCGTCGGCTCAAGCATTACAACATCTGTTGAAGATCAGATTGATTACTCTGAGGGATGCTCCTAAGAATTCTAACACCTCCACTCCTGGCTATAAACTCAATGCGAGGTGCGCGTACCATCCCAACATTCCTGGACATTACACAAACAATTGTTGGACATTGAGGAATAAGATTCAAGATCTAATCAATAACGGGGAAGTCAAATTCAACACTCCTGAAACTCCTGTGGTGATCACTGCTCCTATGCCTAGTCATGACAACACTGATTGACGTCTAGACGAACGAACTTTTGGATCATTAGATCTACTTTCATTTGCAAGTTTCTTTTCTGTTTGTTTTAACATTTGACTCATGATAGACATTATCTGTTTTAATAATCATCATCAGTGCATTGCATATGCTTGTCTTGAACAAATTATTTCGCTATCACTCATTTTAAATTGCGTCTTTACTTTGCATATGTTTTGTGATATTCAACTCCTGCTAAAAGTTGTATGCCTTTTGAGGGAGGATGACGAAAATGATACCGCAACCTCATACAGTATGATTTTGAGCAGACTATGCTGACGATGTGCAGGCATTATTTCATTTCCTAAATAGTGGAGATATAAGGATGTTAATCCCTCGTCAACCCCGTTGAGCCTAAGAAGTAGAAGTTTCTTTCTTGTACTAATTAAAACCCTTGATCATAACCTGGGGCAGGGTAGTTCTCAGTTAATTTGACTGTGCATTCTATTTTAAGAGAATCATTAAGTACACCTTTCAACAAAGGTTTCAATCACAAGCGTTCATCCGCACACATCAAAGAAGTGTTGGAGATGTCAATCAAAAGCCAACGATGGTTCATCAATCATTAAGCAAGGCAGTCAATATCTTTCAAAAACAAAAATGATGAAAAAACATATATACAAAGAAAAGCCTGCTAAGTCAAAAATCAAAAAGAAGACTTAGGCAAAAATCAAGGCGTCCCGCTGACTGCATGCTCAAAATAGACAGTTCAGGCAAAAGTTAGGGATATCCAAAGATGAAAAAAGAGAAGTCAATAAATTCCTGAACAACACAATATTGTGACTACCAAAAGGAAGAAGTGACTGCCATCTCAAAAGTTCTCTTTGCTTGTGAACTATCATTATTATCAAAGGTGCAAATCCAAAAGTCTCTTGGAACCTGAATGCATAAGTTGAATTAACTGAACTTAGGACTGAAGATCATCACGAAGAGGGGTGGGTACAAATAAACTTTGAGCCTTTATCCTTTGTTTCTTAAACCGTGAACCAAGCCACGTTACAACCCTTGAAAGTCCTAATTGAAGCATGGTTAGTTCGAAAGCATACTGTCACCAAAAAGGTATCCTGACTCCTTAAGGTTTACTAAAATGCTGAGTCGATATTTCGCTTTTACAAAAATAGCATGTTTTTACAAATATCATGATTTTACATCTCTTGCTTTAATGTTTTTTTCAAAAAAAAAACTCAAGACAAACGTATGCATTGCATCTCATGAATTCATTATTAAACATATTTTGCTACATAATTTCAAATGTTAGCATCAGAAAGAACTTGCGCAAGGTACAGCTAATGACTGGAAGTTATCCCGACAGACAAGATTACTCTGAGAAGCAATGTCTCCTACGTATACAAGGGGCATAGCACGCTTTGCCCAAATCAATCCGGGGCAATCAAGTCAAGATTCGAAGAATCTCTCAAGGGCGCCAAAACAATCAGGGGCATGCATCCAAATAGATCTGAAGCTACTTCCCAACCAACATGTGATATTGTCTTTGGCCTATGATTACTAGGGGCATGTCGCCCATAGTGCACGTCTCATAAAGTCCTCGCAAGGCGAATCTTTTCAAAGTCTCTACTAGCGGGGGCAAATCTATGCAAGTCCAGTTTGACATCTTGATCAATACTCAGCGGTGTGTCCTAATCAAATCCAAGAATGGTAGTTACTATAATACTGGGGGAAATGTTCAAGGCATCCATGCCTTCCCACAGCTCCAATTTCACAAGATCATATCCCCACAGAGCAATTCTCAAGAAGATATCTTCAAACATACTCGTTCCGACAAAGATATGGCTCCCCAACAGAGTTTACATTTTCAACACTACCGGTTCTCCAACACTTGGCTCTTCTCCAACATGGTCTACTAATATCTTTTATTCCCAATCAGGGTACATCAAGTTACTGATCATCCCCAAGAAGAAATCGTAAATCCCCAACCGAGCATCTTCAAGACAAGATCAAAACATCAAAATCACAACAAGAGAAAGATCTATCTCCTCAATCTAGATGTTCCAAGAAGCATAAATCATAGTCATACATCATAAAACATAAACATATTCATACATCGCATACATTACTTCATACGCACATTCCTCATTTATTTTGAGGAACACATTACATACATCATAAACATTGCATAAAACTGACATTGTTACCAAGTGAATATTATCTGACAGGTACATTACAAAAGTTCGAATCTTATTCAAAGCAAAGCCTAACGCACGGCCTTCCAGACATCTACGGATGCAAATTGGGTAGTCTAACGCACGACGTATCCATCAACCTAACGCACGGTTTTCCAGACATCTACGGATGCAATTGAGAATAGTCTAACGCACGATTTATTCTTCAACCTAACGCACGGTTTTCCAGACATCTGAGGATGCAATTGAGAATAGTCTAATGCATGGTTTATTCTTCAACCTAACGCACGGTTTTCTAGACATCTGAGGATGCAATTGAGAATAGTCTAACGCACGGTTTATTCTTCGACCTAACGCACGGTTTTCCAGACATCTGAGGATGCAATTTGGATCTGGTCTAACATACGACATATCCTTCAGCCTAACGCACGGTTTTCCAGACATCTGCTGATGCAAACTAGACCCAGTCTAACGTACGACTCAACCTAAGTCTATTCCTCAGAAACAGTCTAACGTACGACACATTCTGACTCTCAAGTATATCAAGTCTGATGGCATCTTCAAGCCCATCTCAATCATACATCTTCTCCAAACACCTGGATGGCATCTTTAAGCCCATCTCCAATAAACCTTTTTTTCTCAAGGCCTGAATGGCATCTTTTCCCTACTTCAGCGAGGGCAAATTTCTGGGCATTCTAGTGTTCAATCCTCTTCTACCCTCAGATTCCGATTGGCATACAAACCACTCTACATCTTCAGGTTTAAGAAGATTGAACAGGGGCAGCTGTCATACCCCAAAATTTGCCCGTCACATTTTCATACTCAAGCTCATTCAAGTATCAACAGCTCAAAATTAGGGTTTTCTAGAAGAAAGTCAACTGAACTTTGACCAGCCATAACTTCCAAATGGAACATCAGAAATTTCCCATCCAAAGCTCAATTTGAAGGAAATTGAATTCTCTACAATTTTGTCTCTCACAAGCCAAGGCCATAAATACACCATTTGGGAGATATGAGCCAAAACATCACAGGTCCTTCTAAAAAATCGCAAAAAGTCATTTTTTTCTCAAAGCTCATAACATGAACATGAAAGACTCAATTAAGATGAAACCAAAAGGAGTCTTTAGGGGACTCTTTGAACTTTCTAGAAAGTATGAGAATACATTCATATGATCAAGATGGAGAGAGATATGAAGTGCACAAGTTGGTCAAAATTCAAGAAGGGCATGAAAGTAACTTTGGCCAATTTTGGATATTTTGACTAATGGGCCTAGGTTTTGGACTTCAAGCATGAATATGACCTAAATAAGGATCCATAATGACATTCATTTATTTCTATAATATTTATTTATTTATCTTGGATTTTATTCATTTAAAATCTAAATAAATCAAGTAAAATATAAAAAATATATGATTTAATTAGTGGGGAGTCATTTTAATCATCCAAGAGGCACATGGATCAAATATTATCTATTTTATGGTTTTTATTTTATTTATAGTTGATTTTATTTATTTAAATTCAATTTAAAATCAAATAAAATCATGAGTTAATAGATAAAAACTATCATTTGGTCCCTTAAATATTCTAGGCAATACAAGACAATCTTGAAGGCCAAAGCACACGATAGGAAAGATTGGAAGAGAGATTTTCCAAAAGAAGAAAAATTTCATGCCATATTTTCAATCAAATCTCAAATTTTCCAATCACTTGATTCTTTCTCTTTTCATTTGACCTAAATTCTTCTCATATTTAAACACAATGCACTCAGTGAGGGGGGAGAAGAAGATTGGAACGAAAAAAGGAGCCATTGCATTAGGGTTTCATTCTCCAAAAATTTGTCACATAAACTTGCATAATCGAGTTTTATTTGAGGACCTCTCTCAAACGATTTCAAGCCTTCCACTATACTTCTGAGGTAAGTTTGGGTAAGTGAAGAACCGATTACATGGCTGTAACATCATGAATCATGCACACACGAAATTGTTATTACCATGCTTTTGCCGTTTATCGAATCTCATGTTATAGAGTGTTTTTATTCAAGCTAATGCTATTAACATGTTCATGTGATCCTTTAGAACAGCTTTGACCAATCGCAGCAAGTTTTATAGGGCTGAAAGGTGATTCACCATGGTTAGGGCATCAAGCTCACATCCTTTCGTTTTCCATGATGCAAGAGGATTAAGTCCAAAACGATCCCATATTCAGATTCAGGGCGTAATTTTATGGGGGTCTGGGCCTTTATATTAATTATTTAACGCTGTTTTGTTGAGTTCCATGGTTACAGGTTATTTTCTACGAAACCCAGCTTTTCCGCAGGTAAATTCACAGCTATACCCGCAGCAGAATCCACAGGTAAGCTGAAGAAGATGATGAATAGTTGCATGGAGAAGAAGACCGCGTGCGTGGCAACGATCCATTCGCCAGTCAAACGGAGCTCTCTCTCTCTCTGCGTGCGTGGTTCGTCCTTACTGGTGGGTCAACACGAGTGCCCCTTCTTTCCATTCCTGATTGGTTTGTTCATTCAACCAGTGGGGCCCAGTTTGACTGTTTGAGTTTAGTTCGTTTGATTTAATATTTTTATATTTTGTATTGTTCTACTAACGACTAACGTTTGTAACAGGAATGGTAAAGGCTGAAGACGTATCACTAACAAGACCTGGGTTCGATCCCAAGGTCTCACTTATTATTTTTTCTCTTGATTTGTTCACAGATCCGGTATATCTCTACGTTCGCGCCCCCACGATACACCATCAGACACCAGCCATTGGATCTTCTAGCGAACAGATCTACCGAGCCCAGGAGTGCTTCCCCTTGGTGAACCTCCAGAAGGTTGCAACACTGAATCCAGCGCCTCCTCATGTTTTTTTTAGGTGTGATTGTTTATTTTTTATTTGTTTATTTCCTTTGTCTTTCCTTTTTTTTCTTTTAAATTTTCTTTTTATTTGAGGATTAATCAACATAAAACTTTTAACTAGGTTTTAAAATTAACATCTTTATTAACTTTTGTATTTTATAATTAGGATTTAGTTTTTAAAAATCAATTAGATGTTTAGGTTGATTTAATTAGTATATAATTAATCAATTAGGTTTATTTTGATAAATAACTTAGTTTTTTTATTAGGTTAATTAGTATGATAATTAATTTAGTTAATTAGTATTAACTCTAATAATTTATAACCCTAATCCTATCTTCTTTTAAATTCTAATTCCAATTCGCGATTCTTCTTTCTCATCCCCGCTCTATGATTGTCGCATGCGTGTTTTAATTTTTAATCTCATTTAAAGTATGCTTTTATTTAATTATAGTATTTATTTACTTATTTAAGTTCCGTTATTTTAAATTCTAGAAAGTGTATAGGTTGCAATTTTTGTGATGTAATAGTAATTAGGATTTTATTTCCCCGCACTTTACTTTCCGCGTCCCCCGGTTTTTATTATGTATCCCCCAATCCCGAAGCCATGTAATAGCGTAGGATTTAATTTTCGCACTTTATGTTTTATTTTATTTTTCTGCTATGGTTAGTAAAATAGGGAGTGACAACAAGTAATTGAATGTAGCTCACCTAATACAAGATAAATATATGAATCTAAACCATGTGATTGCTACACACACTCACCTCTAAGGTTTCCCCTCTTGTTGCCTGTTGCCTTCGATTTTGATTAAATAGTCAAGTCCCTTCAAATATAGGGATACCTTAGCTTGCTGCCTTCGATTCCAAAATCACCATATCCCTCCGATAAAAGATCATAGTCCCTTCGAGTTGCCTACGATAAATATGATCTCGTCCCTCGATTAAACGATGATAGTCCCTTCGATTGCGAAGGTATCCTTACTGTTGCCTTAATGACTATTATATCCTTCCCCGAGACTACCTGCCCTCTCTATGGTAGGGACAGTCTTGTGGCGAATGATACCTCTCGATGACCCTTCGATGACCCGCACATCCAATTGAAAGACTTCCTGCCCTCTCATGGTATGGATAGACCCTTTCGCCCGAAAGACTTAAAGAACACGAAAGACAATCTTAGGGTAGGTAGTTCTTAATTGCTTGCTCATATTCAAATCAAACTTTCAAAATACTTTTCACACCTCTTTTCCAAATCAATTCAAAACAAGGCTACGCTTATTTACAAGCTAAAGTCCTTAACGAAATCTTTTTACTATTCACACACGACACTTCAAACTTTTCAAACAAACAAGTGAGCTAAGCAAGTAAGAGCCCATGGAAAACCATGGATGCAAAGGGTGCCTTACACCTTCCCTTTGTATAACCTACCCCCCGAACTCGAAATATTTTCAAAAGGTCTTTCCTGTTCTTTTTGCCTTTCCAATTGGATAAAATAAAAGTCGGTGGCGACTCTTGCTATCCGCACATTTCAAATAAAGTCAGTTCACCGTATTACAATCTTCATCACTTGAAATTTGTATAGGTGTTTTCTATGTCTTTATATGTGTAAAGAGGCACAATAGAGTTTCTTGCAATTTCATGTAGCATGTGCTTTACTCTGGTATGTTTTCTCAACCAAGTAAAACGGCAGCTAGCATACTAGCATAGAAGAATGAGGGCATCCACACTCACAACTCAGGTTACAATCACTGTTAAATGTGACCAATCACAAATAATAAATCAATATTTTGTCATATGCGTCCTTAACATTTTGTTGATCTATAATAGTAGAACCGATGGAATGAATGTAAGGAAACATAAGAACTACTTATTATATTCATTGGTATGAGGAATGAAAGTAAGGTCTTTCCTCTGATAGTAACACCGATTTTGGTTGCACTCCCATATCCTCCAAATATTAGTGTTGAAGCACTCAAATTTGGAGCTGATAATAAGGAAACCAAAGAAAAATAATTAAAATGATGACAATATATAATTAGTCATGATTAGTTTAGATAAAATCTTAAGATAAAATAATAAAACCAACTAAATCAAATACAAAAACTATTCAAAGTCACGCAAAACTATAACTTGCAGGAAATAATATGGCACAGTTAAGCAAATGTTTGACATTTAGTTCTCAATATGCCTGTTAGATGTTTACTTCGAGAAGATGGCATGAAACTCAATTTCCTATGTCATTAAAGTTTGAAAAGGTAAAAAAATTGAAGTGCAACAACCTGATTGGCCACCAGAACTAATTTCTTTTAAACAAAGAACAACCATGTTCATCTCCCCAAGAATCATCCAAACACTGACACCAAAATCCAAAAGCATTTCCTTCTAGATGCACCTTCGAACAAGTGTTGGCGCAATTTGGGGGATCAAGCAAGGATAATTTTCTACTTGGGACTATTTTCTCTTTAGGAAAACGCACCTTTGTGAGAGACACGCCACATATTCATCCAAAACCTTAAGTCGATAGGTGAGAGGGTTCTCCCACTTATAAATGATAAAATCTCCGCATTTTCAACAAGTAGCATTATTAGAACAATCACTAAAACCTTGAAGCCACCACCGTAATTTAGTTTACATCTAATCAGTAGTTGAACAAATTGATTCAAATCACCAGGTGAATGAAAAATAGTTATGGACGTAGATCTTTAAGAGCTTTAACGTGTTCTTAGGCTTTAGATTTAGTTCAGATTTGAATGAAAAAACAACCTTCTTTTTCCATTTAAAGCGGCAACCCAATTGGTTCAATAGAGAGGTGTTGTGATGGTGACAATGAAAATAGAGTTTTTTTATATGTTTAGTGATGTGGTGGTCTAAGAAGGAGAAAAGATAAGAAAGTGGCGGCTAGGGTTTTAGAGAAGGGATGAGAGAAAGAGAGAAATGTGTATGTTTTCCTCTCTCAAGATAATCACCATGTGAAAAAAATAAGTGATGATATAAGAATAATAGTTCCAAAAAAATTCACGTTGATAAAATAAATCCAACAAGATTACCTTGTAGGTAAAGATTAACGTTTTTTCACAACATTTAACCAAAATCACGAATTAGACTAACATAACTGATTTTAAAGGATTAACATGTGGAACTCAATTGAATCATTGTACAAGCACTTTTAGTAGTGATCTTTCTATTGATATTCATTTTTCTTTTCCTTGCACAAACACTAGAACAAGTCATTGCCACGTTCCTCCGGATTGTTCCTCACTTCAAATTATGGGTTAACACCACCCTTTCAAAAGAAAGACCCCATTGCTTTTCCAACATTGACTTATCTAGCAAAATAAGAACCTTCAAATAATAAACAATGAAAAAGCTTTCCACTTCTAAGTCAATAGAACTGTATCCCTTATACCATTGTTTTGAATCAACAACATGTTCCTTAGGAGCTTTGGTGGATTGATTCTTCCTTTCAGGTGGTGGAAAAGTTGGAGTGTTTGAGATGGAAAGTAGTAAAATGATTGAACAGGAGATGGCAACACATAGTGTTGTGAATGTATTTGCATTATACAACATGGTGAAGGAGAAGAAGAAGAAGAGGAGCAAGATGAACTAGAAGAAGATCATTAAATTTAAGGATGTTTGTAACACCCCTCCCCATCCGCAACCTCATGCGTTTTTCATAATCAACCAAAATATTGACTTTAAGTAACATGGTGTGCCATATCAGCTTCTGTTAAAGGAAGTAGACGATATGGACTGTAAATATTAGGAGGAGGATTCTTCGAAGATTTTTTTTTTGACATACTAAAAGTGAAATAGTCAATATTTAGAGAGACTAAAAACATATTTAACCCTAAAAGAATAAGATTATAAAGTATAGCGAGTTCTAGAATAAATAACTTAAAATAAAATTTTATAAATATTTGATTTTTGTTGTTGTTAAAAAAAATCATACATTCAAATATTCATTCATAACACAACTTGGGTTTTAAAATAATATGGGTTTCTTCTAACCTAATATTGTCGCAAACTGGGTCAATTAATGGCTCGATTATTTTTGGATATGTTTGCTAGAGAAAAATATATTTTTGAGCAGATGTTTCTTCCCTATAATAATACTAATCATTGCATGCTCAATATTCATTTAAGGTTTATTTTTGTCTCTACTATTGATGACTTGGATGAAATTTTGATTTTCGCTCTCAAAAAATACTTTGGCGAAAGTTTGGGCTTCTATAATTGTTGGATCATTTCACTACTATAAAAAACACATTTTATCATGGTTGGGAGAAGGATTCCACTAGGGATGTTGGCCCATATTAAAAAAGGGTGTGATTACATGTACCCTATTTACCACCATGGGTTACTAGTCGGGATAAAAACACAGAAGCGCGTAACATACCAATACAGTTGTATAAACACAACTGTAGTAAAAGGTTGCAGTCAAGGGTTTGAGACCTAATGCATATATTTTTGCAAATTTAAATACATTTCAGCACGGTTCTAGGTTCCAACCGTAGTGAAAGACTTAGCGTAGAACATTTCACTACGGTCCTAAATTTCAACCGTGGTGATATGCTTACTTGAGTATATTATAAATTAATTGGAATACGTATTTCATCAACTCCTCACTAAACATACAACATTACTTTCTTTCTGATTTAGAAATCAACAATATGGCAGTTTAAGTTATATTAGAAGAACAAGTTACACAAATCAATGTTATACAAGCTTTATAGACCATTATATGCATTTTGTTCTTTAACAAGTTGACCTTGTTTCGATGCTTCTAATTCTTCTACTAACACTTCCTTCACCCCTAGTTTATTTTGTAAAATACTACCTCCGTTCCTATTTATAAGAGATAGCTTACTTTTTAGAAGCATTGGATAATCAATGTATATGGACTATATGTGGATCAAATACATTAATTATTCAATGTATTTAAAAATTAAGCTGCCTCTTTTAAATTGGACAGGAGAGAGTATTATTTACTTCGTAGACAAAATTAAAGGTGAAGAAAGTGATAACATAAGAAATAGAAGCATTGAAATAAGTTCTAACCATTAAAGAGCAAGATAAGAATAATAGGCTGCAAAATGCTCGTAAAAAATTTATAAATGTAAGTTGTTTTCCAATATTATAACTTAATATCTCATATTACAATTTTCTAATTCAATTCGAAAGGTTATATATTCAGTAAGGGGTTGGAAAAACACTCAAACCACATACGATATAATAAATTCATCTTCTATGACGTGTTGATTGCACGTAACTAAAACTGTAATGTACAAGGTATATCATTAATAAAAACACAAACATTTACAACACATCTCAACAAAAACCTCAACAATAACTCAAACATTAATAACATACTTCAACAAAAACATCAACAATACAACAAACATTTACAACATACCTCGATAAATACATCAACGATAACACAAACATTTACAATGTACCTCTACAAAACATCAACAATAACACAAACATTTACCTTTATCAACAAAATCAAAAACTTATCTTAACAAAACAACAAGATAACTAAAAAAATAACAACATAAAGATATAGAATAACCTTAAAAAGAACATTTATCAACAAAAACAAAAACTTACCATAACAAAAACAACGAAATACATCAACAAAAACATCAATATACCTACACAATAACATTCACAATAACACAAACAACAACATATATGAGATAAATAACAACCTGAGAGAACTAGTCTATTTTTAAACTACTAAGCTAACTTAGGCTACAGACTAACTTAAACAATTTCCTAAACAAACAGACTCAATTCGACATGATAATAAACCTAACATTAAATAAAAAATGACGGTTACTAATCGATTTAGCCAATCAATTAGTTAATTTAAATATAGGCTAAATACCCTTTTTGGCCCCTTAAGTATACTTCGGGGTCCATTTTGGTCCATTAAGATTAAAAAGTTCCAAATTGATCCTTTAATTGTTCAAATAGGTCCACAATAGATAAGAAATGGTCCCTTAAATAGTCATTTGGTCTTTGTAAGTTGGCGTGTTTTTTATTTTTATCCCTGTATCTTATTTTTCTTGAAAATGGTCCCTGAAAGTTAAAATCCTTTTAGTTTTAGTCCTTAAAATTGAAATCCCTGTATCTTATTTTCCTTCGAATTTTCATTTTAGGGACTAGAATCAAATGAAATTTAACATTTGAGGACTTTATCCCCAAAAATAAAAATACAGGGACGAAAAACAAAAACACGCCAACTTACAGTGACCAAAAGACTATTTAAGCCTATATATATATATATATATATATATATATATATATATATATATATATATATATATATATATATATATATATATATATATATATATATATATATATATGTATATCAGTTGCTAATCAATTGAGTGCATTCAAATTGCATTGTTCCTCAAAAGCATGTCAATCTAATCGATTGACATAATCGATTAGATTCAGTCAAAAAATATTTTCTGCCTTTTTGAATGCTTCTATCACTTTCTATGCAACTTCTATATATACTTCATAAGGTTTATTCTTTTCAAAACATTTTATAAAAATGTTTTAAGTGTGCATGTGCTTACTACCATCTACTTTTACAAAGAAAGACTTTTACTTTTACAAAAAATTCACTCACTTACTAAATTGGGATATTAACTTGACTAAGCCTTGTCTGATAGATTATCTTGTGTTGAAACTTGCTTTCAGATTTCTTTTGAGGCTTTTGATGTGATCTATTTGTTTTCCTTTTTCTGAAACTGTGTTGATGTTTGAAATTTTATCTATGTTTGAAACTTTGTGAATCTTTATCAAACCCATGGCTTGCATCTTTAACCGCATAAGTGCATTGGTTGACTTTCTTTATGATTGCATACTTATCATACCGAGTATGTATTTGTTCCATTCTTTAGAGTTGTCATCATGTTGATGTTATCTTTCTTTTCTAGTCATGTTGCATCTTTGTCATGTTGAGTATCTATTATGTTGTAATCATGTTGATGTTATCTTTCTTTTATGATCTTTTACAGTTGGCATCATGTTTCATATTTATCATGCAGAGTATCTTCATATATGTCATCATCAAAATAAAAACCTATTACCTTCAAAACAAGGTTCCACGTTCTCCCCCTCTTGATGATAACAATGCATCTCTCACGGGAGGTGGTAAAAGAAACAAAGCAATATATTTTTGGAGTGATGATACTCCCCCTAAGTGAGATAAAGTGTATACTCTCCTCTGAGAATATAATTCTCCCCATTTGTCATAATCAAAAAGACAGGTAAAAGATGCAAATAGATATGTAAGCAACACACAAGTATCATGGCAAAAACAATACATGGCATCATAATTATGATAAGAAGGATATATCATGTGATATGCTTCTTAAAACAATAATTTCATAATTGTTTGAATTATGCATGAGAAAGTGGTGATGAGATACATTTATGCATGGCAAGAATCTTGAATTCTATCATGTCATATAAAGAGACATGTATTTTGACATATAAGGAATTACTCTTGATGAGAAACAAATGATGTTTAAGGTAAGGTTTTCTAAAATATGTTTGGACATGGTATAACAATTTATCAAATGCAATTATGAACAAACATGTTATATATTCCTTTGAGCAAAACAAGAGTTTTTATCATGGCATAATGCGGGAAATATCACACTTACTGGAAAATAACATATTAGGTTCCCTAATATTTAGGCATGGCGTCATTGCATATGTGCAAGATACAAAACACTTATAAATGGTAGAGATGATATGACAAAGAGATGAAGCATGTGTGTGGTATAAGAAATATTATTCTATATGGGACATATATGAATATAAGGTTTACTAAAGCATGTATAAGTTTTTTGTCATGTCATACAGATACATTATGTTCATCTTGAGTTGTGCCTTACAAGGGTAACTAATGCAAAACAAAGTTGTAGACATCATAGCATAACCAAAACAATATGTACAAGGCAAATAAGGGACATGAAATACATTTACGAACGGAAAACATACTTATATTGAAATAAAATAAGGTTTATAATGAAATTGAAAAATGAAAAATTACATAAGAAAAAAGAAAAATTAAAATTACATGAATCAAAGATAAATTGCAAGAAATCTAATGTGGACTATTCTTCATTAGAGTCATCATGATGGAAAAGGTGATAGGGTAGTTTGGATTTGTCAGGAATGAAGTGGTGTGTGATGAAGTCAATATTCTCATTTAGTATGTCAATTTTCCCATACAAAATTTTCATCAGATCTCTGGTTGTGAGAATCTAAGGAAATGAATCATCACTTTCGATAATTTATATGGGTATGTCTTGACTACTGATTTTTTCTTTCTGTTGTGAAAAATGATGTCAAGAACAAAATATAATAGGAATTAGGGAAGATAAGAAGAACAGAAGAATTGGTTATAACTACTATTCTTGTACTTTCTCTTAAAACAAGATTACAAGTTTACAAGAATAACAAATAACCTCTCTCACCCTAAATTAGGATTTGCAGCTTAGCAATGATGAGAGACTAGTATGCTATTTATAATAAAACATAACATACTAACTAATGGGCTTTTTCCACAAGGCCCATTACACAAGCAAACTCAATAAACAAGTTAACTTAACAAATTAGGGTTTAAACACTAAAACCTAATTTAACATGCTAACGACCCTAGCATCTTCGACACAAGCATGTGAACAACCTTCGACTTCATGCTTAATCATGTTGAACCAAGAAGCTACCCTTCGACCATACTAGAGTTCGATCCAATATCTCACAAATCTCCACCTTGGATCTAACTCTACAACATCAAGGGAACAAACTAGCTTTCTTCATGCAGCTTTATCAACTGCATACAGTGGAAAAACTTGCAACTCAGCAATGTCTTGGTGATCATATCAGCAACATTGTCTTCAGTCGAAACCTTCAGCACTTGGACTTCTCCACGCTCGATTACTCCTCTGACGAAATGGAGCCTCGCATCAATGTGCTTAGTTCGCTCATGATAGGCTGATTTCTTCGACAAGTGTATTGCACTTTGACTATCACATTTAACAATGATACCTCGACCTTGAAGTTTCAGCTCCTTCGCAAAACCTTCAAGCCATAATGCTTCTTTCACAGCTTTAGTTAGGGCAATATACTCTGCTTCAGTGGTTGATAGAGCAACAACCTTCTGAAGTGTTGCTTTCCAACTAATTGCAGTGCCAAACATAGTGAAAACATATCCGGAAATAGATTTTCTGGAATCCATACAACCTGCAAAATTAGAGTCGACATATACTTCAATTTCTGCTTTACTATCTTCACCCAAGGCTCCATCATAAATTAGGACTCTGTTCAGAGACCCATTTATGTACCTTAAAATCCACTTCAATGCTTACCAGTGAGACCTTCAAGGGTTCGCCATGTACTTGCTTACAAGACTTACTGCATATGCTATGTCGGGGTCTAGTACAGACCATAACATACATCAAAGAACCAACTATATTAGCATATGGGATGTTATTTATATAAGCTCTTTCGATATCAGTACTGGGACATTGATCAATACTCAACTTGAATTGAGGGTTTGTTGGAGTCAATACTGGCTTCGAATTTGACATATCAAACTTTTCGAGAATCTTGCGTAGATATGCCTCTTGAGATAAGCCTAACTTCGACTTCTTTCTATCTCTTCGAATGTTAATTCCAAGAATCCTGTAAGCAGCTCCCAGAACCTTCATATCGAACTCCTTATTGAATTCAGCCTTCACCCTTATCACATCTTTGACATTGTTGCTTTCTATGAGAATATCATCCACATAAAGCAACAAAATAACAAATGAATTACCAGGTCGAAATCGAAAGTAAACACAGTGGTCGAACTGACTTCTAATGAAACTTATGCGTGCCATGAACTTGTCGAATCTCCCATTCCACTGTCGAGGAGATTGTTTCAGCCCATATAAAGATCTCTTTAGTTTGCACACATATTCTTCCTTCCCCTTTTCGACATACCCTTCAGATTGCCTCATCAGGATTGTTTCATCTAGATCACCATACAAGAACGCAGTATTCACATCCATTTGTTCCAGCTCAAGGTCGAACTTTGCCACCATGGAAAGCAACATTCGAATGGACTTATGCTTCACAACAGGAGAAAACACATCATTGAAGTCGACACCTTCTTTCTGAGTGAAACCCCTTGCAACTAACCTTGCCTTGTATCTTTTCGACGTTACTCCTTCGATTCCTTCGAACTTTGAAAATCCATTTACAGCTGACTAACCTTGCCCCATCAGGTTTCTTGATCAGTTCCCAGGTATGATTATCATGAAGAGATTTCATCTCATCATCCATGGCCTTCAGTCATTCAGTCTTATTTCGACTCCTCATAACTTCCTTGTAGTCTCTAGGTTCTTCGTCTAGAACCTCACTTGCAGAGATTAAGGCATAAGCTATAAGATCTGCATATCCAAGTCTCTGAGGTGGCTTGATGGCTCTTC
The DNA here is from genome assembly GCF_029867415.1 of Vicia villosa. NCBI lineage: Eukaryota > Viridiplantae > Streptophyta > Magnoliopsida > Fabales > Fabaceae > Vicia > Vicia villosa. Next base: position 146,466,697 of record NC_081181.1, read on the forward strand.
TCGACCTATCTCTTGACAATAGGTAGTCATCGATAGTTTCCTCAATTTCCTCAGCATCTTCTGCTTCTTCTTCGACTTCATCAGGGATATGCAATTCAGCATCAACATGCTCCACCTTAACAAGAATCTCTACATGTTCCAGCTCTTCTACACTTCGACCATCATCATCAATTTTCTTGAAAGCCATCTCAGCTTCATTGAAAACTACATCTCGACTGGTGATACACCTCCTGTGACCTGTCTCTAGGCACCATAGCCTATAAGCTTTGACTCCTTCAGGGTATCCCATGAGCATGCATTTCAGAGCTCTAGGTTCGACCTTGTCTTGCCTAATGTGAGCATAGGCTACACAGCCAAATACTCTCAGTTTGTCAAGATCTGGTGGATGTCCCGACCAAACTTCTTCAGGTGTCTTCATATCTAACAATGTCGAAGGACATTTGTTTATCAGATATGTTGCTGTCGAAACAGCCTCAACCCAGAACACCTTCTTTAACCCCGCACTAGTCAACATGCATCTGACTCTCTCCAACATAGTTCGATTAAACCTTTCAGCCAAACCATTTTGTTATGGAGTACCTGCAGTAGTTTTGTGCCTTGCAATACCAGAGTCAGCACAAAACTTGTCGAACGCTTCATTGCAAAATTCAAGGCCATTATCGGTTCTCAACCTCTTGACCTTCCAGCCAGTCTGATTTTCGACCAGAGTCTTCCAACTTTTGAAATTCTCAAAAGTTTCATCCTTAGTCTTCTGGATGAATACCCATAATTTTCTGGAATAATCATCTACTATGGATAGGAAATACCTCGCCCCAGAATGTGAAGCACACCTTGTAGGTTCCCAAAGATCAGCATGGATGTAGTCAAGGGATCCATGTGTTCTTTGTTTGCCTTTGTTGAACTTCACTCTGCAAGATTTTCCAAGTACACAGGGTTCACAAAACTTCAGCTTTTCGACTTTGTCTCCACCAAGCAGATTTTGTTTCCCTAATTCGACCACTTACAACTTCAGCCTCAAGGGTATATAAGCCTTGTTTCTTCACGCCTCTCAAGACTTCCTTCGAACCCTTCATGACTCTTAGGATAATTTTCTCTCCTTGGAAAACATATCCATTCTTGTCGAATTCACCAAGAGAAAGTAGATTTCTCTTCAAATCAGGAACATACCTGACTTCAGTCAACAACCTTATTGACTCATCATGGAGCTTGAACCTCACAGATCCAACACCTGCAATCTTGCAAGCGTTGTTGTTTCCCAGCAATACTGATCCACCATCTTAATCACATAATTCCTCGAACAAGTCTTTGTTTGGAGTCATGTTCCAAGTGCAACCCGAATCCATAATCCACTCTCTTCTCGAGTCACTGCTTGAAACCATAAGAACATCAGATGATTCGAAATCATCTTGAACAATGGCTGCATTGCCATTATCCTTACCTCCATGATCTTTCAGGCGTTCAGGGCACACCTTTCTTGTGTGACCCTCCTTCTTACAATGATAGCATCGAATGCCAGATGCTTCGCCACTGTAAAACTTCGACTGGCTTTTGCCCTTCTTCTTGTCAAACTTACCATCCTTTCGTAAGAGTTTTCCTTTAACGACCAAACCTTCGCCAACAGTCAAAGGTTTATGCTCCTTTCGTTCGTTCAGGTCCTTTGAATATAGGGCTGATTGAACTTCTTCAAACGTCAGGGACTCCCTTCCGTACAGGAGAGTTTCTTTGAAGTGAGCATGTGATCAAGGCAAAGCGCACAATAGTAACAGCGCTTGACCTTCATCATTGATCTTTACATCAATATTTTCAAGATCAAGAATCAACTTGTTGAACATATCCAACTGCTCAGCCAACACTTTGTCTTCAACCATCTTGAATGAATATAAAGCCTGCTTCAGGTAGACTCGATTTACCAGCGATTTGGCATATACAAACTTTCAAGTTTCGCCCATAACCGTGATGCCGTCGTGTCCTTTGATACATGTCGTAGAACCTTATCACCAAGGCTCAACAGAATTGCGCTGTGTGCTTTCTCGATCATAGTTGTCTTTTCCGCTATCGTTAATGCACCATTCATGGCTGCCTCTCCCTTCAACGCTTCCAAACAATCTTGCTAAACCAGTAGGGATTTCATCTTCAAGAGCCACAGACCGAAATCATTCACTCCGGTGAACTTATCAATCTCATACTTTGTTGAAGGCATCTTCTCCACGCTCACCGCACCAATTTGTTGTGAAAAACGATGTCAAGAACAAAATATAATAGGAATTAGGGAAGATAAGAAGAACACAAGAATTGGTTATAACTGCTATTCTTTTACTTTCTCTTAAAACAAGATTACAAGAATAACAAATAACCTCTCTCACCCTAAATTAGGATTTGCAGCTTAGCAATGATGAGATACTAGTATGCTATTTATAATAAAACCTAACATACTAACTAATGGGCTTTTTCCACAAGGCCCATTACACAAGCAAACTTAATAAACAAGCTAACTTAACAAATTAGGGTTTAAACACTAAAACATAATTTAACATGCTAACGACCCTAGCATCTTCGACACAAGCATGTGAACAACCTTCGACTTCATGCTTAATCCTGTCGAACCAAGAAGCTACCCTTCGACCATACTAGAGTTCGATCCAATATCTCACACTTTCTTTTGTTGATAACTGGCTTTCCTATGATTTTTCCATTCTTCAACTCATAATGCGTTGAGGGTAAGATAAATTTTTCTATTTTTGTGGTTTTCTCATTGAAGTTTGTTTTCTTGTCAATGTCGAATCCTGTTTTCTCCAATATTTTTGTAACCAAATTCTCATATGGTAGAGGTGCATTTTTTGTTCTAATTTCTAACATCTAATCAACTACTAGTTGGGCCTAATTCAATTTTATTTTGTTTTCTATGAACCATATTATCTTTACATCTCCTTGACTTAGAAGACCAAAGTTTCATGATCTGGGAAGGAGAGTGTGGGTTAAAATGTAGTGGATCGTTCTACTCTCAGAAATTATATATCCGGCTATGAGTGGACAAGGAATGGGTGAGGATGATTCTATCATTAAGGAGGATGCATCATCGAAATAGTTATACGTACCTACATGGTGGCGAGTGCCATGTACCCCAACTTCCACATCAGCCATGCTTTAAATCATGGCGACCGCCATGGGATGGTGGTTTCATATTTTGCTTTAAGTCTATATTTTGGTTTGGATGTTGATTCTATTATGGCTTCATATTCACAATCAGTTAGCATTTTATATTTTCAACCATCATCTTCTACGATTTATTTTAGATGTTGATTCTATTATGGTTTCATATTCACAATCAGTTAGCATTTTATATTTTCAACCATCATCTTCTACGATTTATTTTATGAGTTAGAAAAGATAACAAGGAGAAGAGCTATAAGTTTATAACTAATTATAGATAAATTTTTTTCATCTTCTCACTTTTATTTATAATATCTGAACTATTTATGTTTATTAAACCTAATAGTTTGTTTTCACTAATCCACTCGTAATTTGAGGGTTTGAGGGAGTATAATTTAATGCAACTCTTTTTTACAAGTAACTTAGTAATTTGAAAAGGAGAGTAGTATTACGTATTAATTTAACTGGGCATGGGGCAATTCTAAAAACAAATGTATAGATTTTATGAATCAGTCAATGATCACATAATTGATGAAAATAAGATTCTCTCCCCTTCTTCAATTAGAAGGCGACATCAATGGGGACCCATAAATTCTTGAACTAATGTTTGGCCATTTGGGACAATCTCCTTTATAATTGTTCTACTTTCCATTTTATTCCATAAAAATTCTCACCCAACCCATCAAGGATCTTTTCAACACTTCCTACATTTCCAATCCTAAACCAATCATCCAAGTTTTAAATTTGACTTTTTATGTTCGTGAACAAAATCTACTAACATACAAAACTATACTCATAATTAATTAGATAATCACTTAACTTTACATAAAGTCTCTGATTAATCATGAGAAATAGGAACATAAAAAGTTTTTTTTTTTAAAAAAACTAAAACTCCTAGCTAACACTAGGCCATGCCCCCAAACCTAAAAAAAGACAATGGGTCAAATAAAAAACATCATAGACCCACAAAATCATTTCCTCTAACCACCATATCTTAAAACAGTACTTTGAACACAGACATCATAGAACGCTGTTTCAACTCAAACTTACAAGTTACAACTGTTTTTTTATTATTGCTGATCCGTACACGTTAAGATCTACTAGGACGGAGTGTATCAAACGGCCTATGCTGAACCGTTGGATACACGGGAAATGATCGAGCAAGATTCGGAACCATAGGATGACGACGCGTGGCAGCATCAACGGCTGATGATGGAACAGCCACACGCTCACAAGAAGGACACATGGTAAGTGTCGTAGGTGGTGTCATTTGCATGTAGAATTGTGGGGAAAGTTTCAGTGCTCTCAGCTCTTGTACTTCTTTTTGCAACCGCCGATTCTCATCCGTTAGATTCTCACAACATCGCTTCAAAAACTCACAATCTACCTCCGTTTGTTTCAGCTTAGTCCTGAAAAAAATAGTTTCAAAAACCGTAAATAAATAAACAAATAATAAATAAATAAATAAATCATTGATAAAAATTAAATAGATTATTAATTATCAATTAAATAAATAAACAAACCTTGCCCTACGATTTTGAAACCACACTTCAACTTGTCTTGCACGAAGACCTAATTGCTTTGCAAGTGCTAATTTTTGTTTCTGAGAAAACAAAAAAAAAAAAGATTAGATAAAAAAACTAATTAATTAGGATTAAGGAACTTAATTAATGGTGGTTAATTAGTACTTACGGGGTTAAGAGTGTTGTGTTCTTTGAAACTTTCTTCGAGGATAATAGATTGGTCTTTGGTGAGTCTGAGTTTTTTTCTGGAAGTTTCAGCGTCTTCTTCATCACTGATTCCTCTTGAACAATCTCTCTCCATGTCAAGATCTTCGCCAGTGATTTCTCTTTCGCTTCGTTTACCGCTCACGCTCGAAACAGTGCTGTTTGGAGATGAAACACCGGCTTCTTCTTCACAGTTGGCGTCGGAAGGTAACCGGTTCACGTCGATTCCGCGGAGGAGTAACGGTCGTTCTTCGCCGCCTCTGCATGGTTCTGAATCCCGATCTGCATGTAAGAATAAGATCGTACGTCAATTATTTAGAAAAAAAAAAAGTTACTAGATCTGGATTTCTGAGGGTGGAATGATGTATATACCTGAAGAAGTGAAAGCATTGATCCATGAAGGTTTGTGAGGATTGTAGGTGGAAGGAGAAGAGGAATGGGTAGAAGAAGACATGAGATTGAGGTATTGAGGTTTTGGTGGATTTTGAGGGAAGTTTAAGCTAAGGCTCAAACCCAAATCTTCTTTTTCAACCGTCATGTTTTGTAACCTTGTAAGACAAGAAAGAAAAACTAAAGTGTTTTGTTTTTGGGAAGGGAGAAACTTGGGAGAGAAATTGGGGAAGAGAAGAGTGAAAGAGAAGAAGCTTTTGAAAAGAGAGAGAGAAATGGGAGAGATTAATACAAAGTGGGGAGGGAAGGTTTTGTGGGGGGAATATATAGAAAGGAGAGGAAATGGGGGTAGTGGGGAGTGGTGAGTTCAACCATGACTTTATGTCAGGTCATCAAGTCCAATTATGAATTATCTGAATCATGGGTCTTGCCCCCCTACCCCAAATAATGATACTCTTTGCTTTTTGACCATTTTTCTTATGTCATTTTTATCTTCTTATTTTATTTTTATTTTTTAAAAAATAATGTGTTAATTGTTTATCTTCATCCTTAAGTTTCATATTTAAGTTGTTGGATTCAAATTAATTTTAAATATTTATTATTTTGGTTAATTTTGTTCTTAAAATATTATAATTTTAGAATAAAGGTAATGAGTTGTTATCATTGACTACTATTCATCCTCATCACTATTCTAGAGTTGGACTTCTCTCTATTTTAAAAAAATATATAGAAAGATTCATTTGGAGAGATAAATAAAATGAGATTTGAAAGAATTAAAAAATAATTAAAAATAGTGGGAAAAACTTGATGGAAGAGTTCACTATTTATTTTGTGTTTAAATATGTTTCATAATAGAGTTTTTTTTATAGAAATACAGATGGTTATAATTCTACATTTTATTATCTTTATCTTAGTTAAGTGTTTTTCAATGGTAAAGTATAAAATAGTCTACCATCATTTAATCTCTTTTATTGTCTCTGACCGTAACTGAATTGACTAGAGAATCATAATACTTAATTTATTATAAATAAAAAAAAATCTTGTATTTATTTTCCAAAAAAAAAAAAAATCTTGTATTTCATATTTATTGCTTCTTTCATATAGAATTTACATAAGTTTGTAATAAATTAAACTCAATTAAAATTTTAATAATAAAAACGGTTTGAAAATGTAATCAAAATATTGAATTATGATGGTATATGTGTAGTTATAGAATTTCATCTTTTAATTACTAAAATTACTAAAAGCGATACGTGACAACCTCTATAATTAACGACTGTTAAAAGTTTTTAGGATTATAGTGATGTTATAATAGACTCAAATAGGGAATGTGGGAACAGAGGATCTGATCGGTTTGTTTTGGATGGATTTTTTATCCAAAAACTTAAGGTGATGATATCTTCATTCTAATGGTTTTGTCCAAATTTTAGTGTTTTTCAAAAACATAATCGAATCAAACTAATCGATTTACTTCGATTCGGTTACAACATTTCTTTCAAAAATTATATTCATCTATGTATTCTCTTCTATCATATTTTTGTATGTATTTTATGCAATTATTATTTTTAAATAATACATTTAATACAATCTATTTCATTTATTGCATGATTTACTTTTTAAATAACTTATAAGTTATATTGAATACATACGAAGCAGTAAATAATAAAGCACAACAATAACAATAAAATATTATAATACACATGAATTAACATACTTAAGCCCTCAAACTCACATTAAAAGTATTTTGTAATAAGACTAGAAAGAATTTCGTTGAATAAGAAGAGGTAAATAAAAGTCTTTTAAAAAAAGATGAAAAATAACCTGAATAACTTGAAACACGAAAAAGGAGGCAGAAACAGAGAAAACCGACATTGGCAGGAGCAACAGTGGTGGCGGTTGGCGAGAGAACTAGTTTACTGAGAACAAATTTTGGTGACTTAGGGTTTATATTTTCTAAGTTTTGAGTTAGGTTGTTCGGTAGGTATTTTGTAGAAAGGAATGCATCGTAAACAAAGATGGAAAATAGTTGGGCTGGTTCTAAATTTAGGCTTAATAATAGACTGAACAAACGATTAAGTGGGTAATTATAGCCATTGGTTCTATTTTTTGATTTGGTGGTTCCTAAAAACTAAAACCAAGAAACAAACCAAACCACATCAGTTTTCATCGATTGGGTTCAATTTTTGAATTGAACAAATAAATCAATTTTTTCCAGTTTGGTTTGGTTAAGATTGTCAGTTTAATCAATTTTTTATGATATGCTAACACCCTAGGTGAGAAGCTCTGTTTATGGTGTTTTCAAAGAGAATTGATTGCTCCCCCTTCAACCTTAGAGTTAAGGTATTTAAAGGAATCTCGTAGGCCTGAATCTTAGAACCCAAAAAATATGTAATTATCATATACCTCCGTTAAAATCACGGGAAATTGGTAATTATTTCCTCTATAATGTTGGGGAACATGTCCCTTTTTCACCAGTTGCCCTTACAATACCGTTATCGAGTAAGGGCACATCATTCCCACATCTTCATAGATGAGCAAGCATTTCATTGAATGGGTGGCCATAGATAAAGAGCGTCGTAACTAGGAAATGGGCATGTGTTGTGGTAAAATGGCACACACACACCACGATATGTGGGCAGATAGCGCCTGCTTTTGGGCGACAGGTACTATCTACTCGCTTTTGATGAATTATACGCCACATCTTGTGCATCCTTAGAAAATATGCTAGTACATAACCCGTCAAGCACAAAGCCTTATAAAGGGCAAAATGATTTATTATTAAACTATGAGTGAGCTCCTTCAAGTGAGATTTTAAATCGAGTCCCACAAGCGAAAATTCAAGCTCAATCCCTCATACATGACTTTGAGTTGAGTCCCTCAGGAGAGACTTCAAGTTGAGCCCCTTAGATGAGACTTTAAGTTGAGTCATTCAAACGAGACTTCAATTTGGGTATCTCTGGTGAGACTTTATGTAAAGTTTCTCAGGCAACACTTTAAGTTGAGTCCTTAAAGCAATACTTCATGTTGAATCCCTTACGCGAGACTTTCAATTGACAGTGTTGCTCCATGGTCCACAAGGACCGTCCCAAGGAACTTGAAAATTTATATTTCCCTTGAATGCGACAAGGATCTTTAATAGAAGTCCACCGTTTATATTACCCTAAGGGTGGGAATGATCTTTATTAGAAATCCAACATTTATACTACCCTAAGGGCGGAAAGGATATTCAATAGAGGCCAACGTTCATATTATCCTAAGGGAGGAAAGGATCTTCAATTAATGTCCAACACTTATGTTACCCTGAGGGAGAAACGAATATTCAATAGAAGTTTATCGTTTATATTAACTTGGAAATTAGTTTACTTTGTGTGAATATGATAATAATTTACGTGATAGAATTCATACATTGTTTGGCTAAGGTCATTTTTCCTTACTCGAGATAGATAATAGAAAATGGCTAACTGTAGTAATATCTTAAGTTAATTGTGTTCCACGTTGTTGAGATAACTCGTCCTATAAGCTCCTTAAGCTTATAGGCTTCATGTTTTTCGAGCGCTATTGACCTTTCGCATGTACCAATTCGCCTGATAGACCAATAAGAGAACCTTTGAACACTTGAATGTCATTTGGTTCAAGATGAATCTCCCTACTACAAAAAATACATAACACCTCGAACGCGAAATGAATTTAACCTCAACTAAAGAAGCGAGGTAACGAAGGATGTCATGAAAAGTTGTAACTTATCACCTCAGTGATATAAAACTGAGGGATAAAGTTATATGAACATGGGTTCGAACCCCAACATCCGCACTTTTATTATTTTCAAAACTAGTGTATCTTCCCTCTTGGTTTATCCATAAAACCGAGGGGTAAGATTAATTCTTTTTTTAAAAACTCGTTACATTGTTTACCCAGAATACTAATACATTAATTTGTTTATCTAGAATATTACATTGTTTACATAGAATATTAAAATAAAAACCAAATTCCTTAAAGATTTAGATAAAAATCAAATTCCCTGGCGATCTAGATTTTAGAGCTACGAATTATTGAAACTTATTGAGGATTAAATGATGGGTGCCAATATATTCTACATGGCTTTGTATGAATTTGATTCTAATGCAACACAAAATAAGGCTTAGATAAATAAAATCAATATTCAAATATATGATTTTCTTCTCAAATAAATATTTTAAAAAAACAAACCTTAAACCCAGATTATTTTCTGCTCTTGCAATCCATCTTAAAGAACTTTTCGAAGCGTCTTTAGGTTTCAAGCGCCTCATGTTTCATTTAGGTTAGATTTTCAATATTCAGCATGCTTTTATATTTGATGTCTCTTAGGTTTCACGCAGATCACAAATGGCCGAGTTTTGAGCGTTGATAAACATTAAATGGATGAGAAAGATTTGTTTAAGGCCGGTTAATATCCTCAAAAAACGCTTAACTATCACATCGGTTCAAATCAAAAACCAAGGTGAATAAACTTTTTTATTTTACATTGTTTACACAGAATATTAAAATACATTATTTATAACAAATCTTCAGTGATATCCAAATTTCGTTGCATACCCTAAGTTATTTGTTCTCACCTTGAGAATTTTTATTTTCTGCACTTGCAATTCATCCCATAGATCTGTTTTCCAAGTTCTTGAGCATTTCTAGATCAACTTTTTTCATGAAAAATCCACCCAAAAAGATTTTTTGTAGTAGCAACTCATGAAATTGACGGTGGTTAATATTTCCTCTCCTTAGGGCGACCACATATAAGTTAGTATTATGGTAAAATCTTTTTAACGAGTGTTTTTATAATAAAATGTGATTATTATAACCCTCGACTTTATAAGAAAACCGAGATAAATTATCTTCTTATTTTAAGGTCGGCAAATATCCTAAAAGAAATGCTTAGCTATCACCTCAATTATGACAAAAACCAAGGTGAATATTTTTTTTTGAAATTACATTGTTTACACATAATATTAAAATAAATTGTTGACGAAAAATCTTTGCACTTATTACTGAATATCTTCGCTGATATCCAGATTTTGTTGCATACCATTTGTTCCCCCCAAAACTCCATAACTTATCCAACTTATGATAAGTTATCTGTTCCAACAATGAGAAATTTTCTTTTCAAATGTTAAACTCCCTTCTTTGTTTAACTTGAAGCAATAATGATTTTCTGAATTTTTCAAAGGTTAAGCTCCCTTCTTTGTGTAACTTGAAGCAAGAATGATTTTCTGCACTTACAATCTATCAACTGTGTACTTTTCAAAGGTTGAGCTCCCTTCTTTAACTGTGGGTTGTTCCAAAAATATAACAATAACATCCACACCATTATGTGAGATAGATTGCAAGGGAAGAAAAATGTTTTGTTCAAGATCGAAGAACATTGAAGATTTTTCTCTCTTGGAATCCATCCTAAAGGATGATACATGTGAGTTTGAGGAAGCTTAATATAAGTAAGGATTTGGGTAAAGTCTGTTTAACGAATACTTTTACAGTATGATTATTTTATACTTCATTTAAATCAAAAACTAAAGGGATAGATCATTTAGTTTACACGTATAAACAAATTTAAATAAGAACATAAATTATGCAATAGTTGAGATTCGGAGCATGTCCTGAGTTATTTTTCCCCTCAATTATAATAAAAACTAAGGCAATATGTGGTTTTTTATTTTTATAAACAATAAAATGTGGCGCGCCTTGGCATTATACCTCTTTTTTTGCTGAGGTGAAAGCTTCGTCATGAAATGTATTATTTATAGTAGTTTCCCCTGAAAAGGCACTTAAGAACAAGATATTTGTTGAGCTTCCTTTAATGTCCTAGTTGTCATATTGTATTATGATGACCATGAGATCATTATTTTGATGGAGGATGTTGATGATGTCCTTGTTGGAGAAAGAGATCGTGGATTTTGTTTCCTTTTCCAGGTTTACCTTAAGGCCGACAGGTATGACACTAGTTGTTAAAACCTACCTGGCATGTTTCTTGTGGGAATAATTTGACTGTTCCTGATGGTGAAACATATGAAATGGTGTTAATAATAATCTTGGAACCCTATTTTCGCGTTCTTTGGGAGAAAGTGGTGAAAATGAATGTTGAATGATCATATGTGTAGCCCATGTAACTTTTATCGGGTCCCACGATGGGTGTTAGTTTTACTTGCTAAAAGTATAATATGTGACAATACTTTGTAGTTAAGAGTTATTAAAGGTTTTTAGGGTTGTTGAGGTGTTAGAGCAAGCTAACTTTGGGAAGGTGAGAAGCTCTGTTTGTGGTTTTTTTAAAGAGAATTAAGTGTCCTCCTCAACCTTAAGGTTGAGGTATTTAGGAACCTTTTGGACCTGAATCTTAGAACCCAGAAAATTTATAAATGCCTTTTCCCTCCTTTATGAGTGTGATAAATAGGTAGTTATTTCCCCTATAATGTCGGGGAACGAGACCCTTTTTGTTGACTTCCATTCTAATACAGTTATTGAGTAAGGGCACACCATTCCCACATCTTCTTAGATGGGCGGGAGTTTCAAAGAATGAGCGACCATAATAGATAACGGGTGATATAACCAGGAAATAGGAGCTTGTTGCAGTAAACGAACATACACACTACAATAGGTGGGCTGGTAGCGCCTCCTGTTTGGGCTACATGAACTATTCACCCGCTTTTGGTGAATCTTGTGCCACTTCTTGTGCATCCTTTGTATATAAACCAGTACACATCTCATGATTGTATAAGTTAGAAATTAATTAAGGTTTCTCAAATTGTAAGCTTTTGGCCCAGTCCCTAATATTCGATAGGATTAATGAAATTATCCCATTCCTCTCCATAAAGCTCTCATAAGTTATTTGATTTGTTGAAAATGTCTTATAGATTTTATAATTTGAAGCCTATTTATAACTACTCGTATTTTAGAATTCTAGCACCTCATTTAAGTTAGAAAAATCCCCCCCCCCCCCCCCCCCTCTCTCACTTCTGCATTTCATTTTTGAAAACCCATATATCTTAAATACAAAATTGATTATGTTGCCTCATTTTTTTGACAAATATTGGTTAAATTATCACACACTGTATTTAACAACATGTTAGTACATATTTCTATAAGTATTTAATTTATTACTACGTTTTTCCCTAGTGACCTAGTAGTGTTCAGATTATTAAAATCGAGCACCCATCATATTGCATGCATTCATATTCTACAATATGAAATTTAGGAGATTGGATGCATTTTTTATTTTTCTGTTTGGTGATTTGTATGTGTGGTGATCTCTTATTGTCAAATTTTTCTTATATTTTTGTCAATTATAAGAAATGGATTAGAATATCATATTGAGAGATTGTGTTAGGGAGAACTAGGATTCAGTCACTACCTCAGCTAGGCGTGAGTGTTAGCCTAAGATCTAAGGGATGCATTCGAATCGTTTGAGCCAGAATATTAATATGAGCGACTACTCCGAACAAAACACGGTTCTATATGCCATAAAATATGGTAGATTATATGAACTTACTATTGTAAGTAACATCATGGTTAACCATTATTTGCTAACATCCTTTACTAAAAGATGGCACAAAGAGATAAACAACTTCTATATATCTGTTAGGAGATGACAGTGACACTAGACACATTATCTAGTTAGTTACATTTTGCCTTTTAGGGCCATAATCTCGACCACAGTGTAGTGACTAAAGATAGAGCAATGGACATGATGATGATTGACCTGATTCGATATGTCATGATGGAAACCGACGTGAAAGTTTAAAAACCTATGGAGATCATCAAGTTCCTAAAATATGAGTATCAAATACACTTGAAAGATGTAATATGTGTTGATGTCAATTGTCGATGATTACGATATGTCCAGACACCTGCATAGATAGTACATAGTCAAAATGCATCTCCTTTAATTGTAATTCTTGATCACATTCTAATACAAGAACGTCAAATACATTTGTGGTGTATTTGGAGTACTTAAGGAATTTCAATATGATCAATAACCTTCGCTGCGGGAACTAATGTTTTTCGCTTACTTATACAGGGAGCTTAATGCTACTAAATAGTTCAGGATAAAGGAGTTGGAAAGATAAATGACATTATTTCAAGTGGCATATTTAATTAGTAACTTAATTAATTGTTAAAAATTTATTTTTATTGTCGTTTATATTGATGCATACATGTGTCTTTAAGCATTTTCTTAGTATTGACAGACAGGATTATGAAATAGAGCATATGTAAACTGAGTTGTGTGCTGACTAATTCATTCCAACTAAGTGAATTTTTTTCTATAATATTATCGAGAATGTATAGATTGATTACTACTACAAGATGTGTTATTCTACACCAACATTACATCTACACTGGACGAGATATGATTTTTCTTTGATGTGATCATACATGGATTGTGTCTGGACTAATACGTGTTTGAGCATGTCTTACACCAATTTAAGAACATGCAAAGTATTCCTCGACATATAGGCACCTTTCTTGAATCGATGATTACTTGATATTATATTTATCCGATGCGTATTGAGTACATGGACCATGTGTTATATGTAGAGGATCAATTAACTTGTATCCTTCACGATTGGGAGACTAAGGTGAGGTACATGAGATGGTATATTCATCTATCATATCCTTACCTATTTCTCATACTTGATAGAGATTCAATGTTACTAGTTGAAGATGTACACTTATAGAGGAAGGGGCAATAATTAAGGCCAACAATATATGTGGTCAAGAGGTTAAGAAGATCCTAACTATTTACGATGTTGTCCAACTAATTTTAAAGAAAACTAAAAATGCATTTCAGCACAGCTGATAAGGCAAAAGGGGAAACTTCACACATGACATAATAAGATATATTTTTATATTATGTAGTTTACTTAGGATCATTTTATATTATATATTAAAACAAGATATTATTTATTGAGTATTTTTTATTACGTGTTACATCATGTATTTATTATTAGGTTATGTTATAACATTACTTTTTATTTTTGGGTTATGGTTATTGTTGATGTTTATGTACTAGAATCACATGAACATGTATCAATTAGTTCATTGAAGCTCACAATACAAAACAATGAACTCTTATTCATACTAAATCAAAACGAACTTTAACTTAACCACATTTTACTACAACAAGGAGACACATTCCCATTTTTTAGGATAGATGTTGATGTTAAACTATCTGATATGAATGACCAAATTAAGCAATCGACTCGCAATATCAACCATTGTGACACAAGAAAAGTGATCAGTGTTGACTATCGTCGTCCTTCAATCGAGTTAAATGAAAGGGTTTGATTCACCAACATGTAACTTCAAAATGACAGTGTTGTGAAGACAATGCTCTCGATATTTGGTTTGTATCGTACCAAATAACTTGTCGAATTAACTACATGGTTAGATCTATTTGTGCAATGCATTAAAACATTATCATTCTCATGGCATTGGATAAAATCTCGGTGTGCATGGTTGAACTCGTTGAAGAAATAACTAGTTCGTACCTATCATAATTTTGGTTGGATTTAATTAATATTTTTTTAATATATATTGATGTACTTTTAGTGTTGTTGATTTAATATGTTGTTGAATTTGATTTGATTTATTGGAGTATTTGTCTTTATTATATTTGTTTTCTGAGTTCACTATGTTCATAATACATAATTCGTACATGTCAAAAACATGTTTTAGATCCTAGGATTCAAATGTCAATTTTAAATTTTAGCAGGTTTTTGAGAGAATTTTGAAGTGGAAATTTCAAATAAGACTTTCCCTTTTTCGACTTACTAAGAGAAACTCAGCCTAAGTTATATTTGAGAAAGGCATAAACTTTATTAAAAATTAGAGGAGAAAAAACTAGCAGAAATAAGTTTGAAAAGAGGTGTGTGAAGTTCTTTAGAAAAGAGAAAAACAAAGAGCTTAAATAGATTTGATGACCATGAAAAAGTTAATTAAGTTATTCATTCGACCTAAAACACAAAACATGTTCTTTACAAGACAAATTATAAAGTTTTGATGCAAACTTTTTTTAATATGTTGAGCCATATTTGATGTGATTTATATATCAATGTTTGATTGTCCTCATGTAGGGTTGATGTTGTAAAATTGAAATATTCAACCACATCAAACTAATTTTAAAATCTAACAATATTATTAATTTATTTGATAGTAAACATAAGTGGGAAAAAAAACAATATCAACTAAAGTAAATGACTTCAAGCGGCAAAGTAACCCACAATCACTGCTAACAAATCTATAACAAAAAAGAAGAAGATAAAAGATGAGGAAACAATGAACTTTTTCACCCAATTCTACCTACAAACCGGTCTACTCTAAGGAGAGAACAACTCTCTTCAAGAACTGTCACAAGAGAGTACAAGAGAATTGCAACAAAATAGTTACTCAAATTTCCAAGAACAAACTTTATTTTCTATCCTAGTATTTCTCAATCTCTTTAACTTTTTATATATGAATCACTCAAACCCAAAGTGTTTCAAAGTGTTTCTCAATTTTCTTTGATTTCTCCAAGTGTTTTTCAAATTTCAAGGAACGTCTATCATTTCCTCTCTAAGTTTTCAAATTAGGATTGTCGCAACTTCCTACTATCTTTCATACTACATTCTAAAGGTTATTTTGACAGGAATAATAGAGATACAAATCTATAACTACTAAAACCAAAAAAACTCTTAACATGCTCAAAAGATGACTCATTAACGAACGGATCTGTAACTTGAAACTATCAAACTCATAACAAATGAATTGCTCGAACTAGACGTATTGCGCAAGAACCGCGCAATGTTGGACCTAACCATCGCGAACTATTAGTGTCATGTCACCGTCGCCAGACAAACACCGATGCCACTTTTTGTTATCGTTGTGGACAATTGAACTTTGTCGGATCACCGCTGCATCTGCCAAGACACAGTCGGGCTGCCTCCGATCCGCTTGGTGACATCAACTTTGATCACCTGTCGATCCGCCGCCATCACCACCCGCCATGTCGGACAGCCACTTTGTGGCTTTGGCATCATTTGTCGACTTTCTTGCTATTTTAAAATATTATTTTTCTTTTCATCATTTGAGATTTTGAAGCATCCTTCTATCACCTATTAGATCACATAATTATTAGAGATTGTTGTCCATGCATCTTCATAATTATCAAGTCTATTATCAGATTGGACTTAAGCTCATTCTAGATGATGGTGTTCCCACTTATCACTAATAATAACACGGAATCTCTTCATTTTCATTTGAACTTGATTGACAACGAAAACATAAGTAAAAGAAGTACTACTAGCCCTTAAAATTTGACAAGTCAATCCATCCATCCATCCACCAACCTGAATTAAATTCTCTTGTTTGGTCCATTTCGTGATGTCAAATTACAAATCACAAGAAATATTGAGCCTTTAATTCAGCGGGCCAGCGTCCACCTGAAAACTTCCCCTAATTGAGAAGCACCTCCTACATCAACGGCTAAGGTCAAATATCAATGATGGAGACACAATCACCACAAGATTATTTTTTTTACAACTTACATTCATACATTATAAACTTTCATGATTGCAACCAATTTTCAATCACTTATCATAAAGTCCGTAAATTACCGCACCTACAAATAATTGGTCAACACTGTTTGTTGAAGTTACGTAATGAACACTCACATTCAAAAGAATAAGTCTCATCTCATCCATCATTACACCAACAATACATGGAATTTAATCATGACCGTAGAAAATTGATACTGGTACTACCTTTGAATTTTTCTTTTCTACAAGTCGTTAATCGTTACATAACGTACGAAAAGCCAAAACAAATTGATTCATGGAAGATTGGAGAGAGAAAGAGAGAGAGGAGAGAGAAAGAGGGGACAAGAATGCGTGGATTTCACGTGGGATGGAGGGGTAGAAAAATGAAGATAGCGTGAAGCATAAATTGAACCACAACTCACGTGGACCAACATGCCTACTTTTCTGCAAGACACGTGCTGTAACAAACAACTCAACCCCACACGTGGGACCACCATTCTCGGACAATTTCGTGTGTGTCATCCTGTCCCTTCACGCACCGACATCTTCCTCATCACAATCATTTGAACTCGCTCCTCCTCATTATTCATTCTTTACTGTTCCTTCACCTCTTTCTTCTAGCGCGTACCATCCACGCTCTGCGATTCATGAATTATTATTTGTATGATGATGATTTTACTTGTGACTGTGTGTGATGTGTTGATTTGATGGGTCTTAATTTTTTAATGGTTGCTAGCTAATGTGGTTAAAGTTTGGTGCGAATCCATTGTTAAGAAGCCATAGCCGGGGACAATATAAACAAACATTTGAAACATTGCCACGTCTAGAGGAGAGTGAATGATTTTTTACAGAGACAATCATGGGCAAAGAGAGTGGTGGAAAGTGCTCCTATAAGATTTCAAGAGCATTTGGTGCTTTATGTTTTCTCTTCAAATTTTCTTTTTACTATATTTGAGAAATTTTAAATTATCCATGTTACAAAATCAATGACTTGCACTCAAATCAAATTCAATTACGAAGGAAAATTGGTTTGATTTCACTAGTAAAAAAATTGGAAAAGAAATACACTCATATTTAAGTATGTATGTAAATAGTTTAAACATATTTTTCTTAAAACGTAATTTAATAGACTGCTACAAAATATATATTTGATAATACTATATTATTACAGTCATTTTATCAATGTAGTACTAATTCATTTTAAATGCGTGTGATTTTCTTTGTTAAAAAAAAATCATCACAGTTTTTTTTTTAAACTCTCCTATTTTTTTCATTCTAAACTCTCAAACAAAGTCTTAAAGATATTTAAGACGACTGAGAAACAGTTCTAAATACCTTAAGTTTGTTGATTAATATATCGAGAATTAAAGAAATTAAAAAATACTTTAATAAAAAAATAAAATTTGTTATTGAGACTATTTTCTTATAACTAATTTGTAAATTTTGTAATAACATTTTGAAATATAATAAATAAGGAGTTGCTCTCTCCCTTTTATATATATATATATATATATATATATATATATATATATATATATATATATATATATATATATATATATATATATATATATATATACTTTAACCAAACTGTTTAATCAAATTATGGTGTTTCTTGTTTTGTTTTTTTTTAACTCGTATTATTTTGAACATTTATTTTTATTGTCACTATTCTTTATTTTCACGCATCAAATTTTTTTGATTTATTAATCTGCATTTCACGTAAATCTATCCAAATATGAATGTGGTGTTGTAATTGAATGAGTATGAAAAAAATAATTAAAATGCGTATTAGTTAATATAACCATAAATATTTGATATATTATTTTTTGGATAGTAATTTTAATTTTTAATTTTCTTTTATTATTGGCCTAACAAATTATAAATATGCAAATTAGCCTTTACCAAAAAAAAATCAAGGTTCAAACCTGAAATTTTATATAAAAATATTATCATATCAAACCTGAAATCAAGGTCACAAATAAATTTTATATTTAAATTTCTTTTACACGAGTTTGTGGCTGCAAAAATTTATAAAGATTATAATGAATCGCTTTCCTTGTAAAGGAAAAGAAATGCTTTTACTTTTGCTAAAATAAAAGAACTTTATAAAAACAAACTCCAACATAACGAAAAGACCTTTTTGTCTATGAGGAATAAACCACTTGCGTTTGTATTCCTATACTTTTGTCACGTTAATTTAGAGAAATATTCTTAATCTATTAAATGTTTTTTATTTACTATATACTACATGATAACTGTAAAATTAATATTGTCATAATTTAATTGGTATTATTTAATCGGTAATAAATTGACATTATTAATAACAATTGATTTTAAAATATTAATAATTTATTTATATTAATATTATTACAAAAATATAAAATATAAAATATATTTAAAAAAACATAAAATAAATATTATTGTTAAAAATCAAATTTTAAGTTTTAAACTGATCTAACTTAAACTAATCTAGTGGTCCCTCTCACCATGTTTTTTTTATAAACAACAATATATTCAATTTCGAGTAGTAGGGGTATTCGAATTTGAATACAAACAGCACCAACAATTCAACTAATATAATTGTTACAAAAAGAAAATCAAAAGGATAATTACACCATTCGTAAAAATTACACCGTAAACGATTGACATCTATTTGAATGTAACATACACTTAAAAGAATTGTTCTTATATTACATTTCATAAAATATACACAAAACAAAATGTTACTCTAGTTTCACAATGTTTTTTTTATTTAACAATTTTACCAATATTAAAATAAAACCACAAATAACCAGAATTTAAGATCAGATCGAACTTCCATCAAAAAAGTCAAGAGCAATAATAAACATCTATTGATCCATGACCACAAAATTTCCGGAAAAAAAAAATCAAGAACTATAATAAACATCCATTGCTTCAAGACCATAAAAATAATGTATAAATCTTTTCTTTTATAAGTCGGATATTCTATCAATTTATAATCGATCTGAGTCTTAACCACTTACACTGCACTTAACCATATATATATATATATATATATATATATATATATATATATATATACTATTATTCATTATTCATTAATATATTTACATTAATAAAATGTAAAAATAAAAAATAGTAGTACAAGTTTGCAATAATTGAAGTTAAACTATTTTAAACAAATATCTTTTGTATGACAAGGAGTAGTAAATGTTGTGAGAGGTGGTGTCATGATGCACCCAATAATGAGAAGATAGTTAAACGACAACTCAAATATGGACCCAAATAATATTTCATCCTCTGGGTCCGTACATCATGTGACTCACACGTGAACTCTGGACCATGATGTTCATTTTCATCCAACTATAAGACCAAATTACCCTTCCAAAGGATGGTTCATAATTCAATGATTGGTTGTGGTACCATTTCAGTTCTTTATTTCTCTCACGTGTAGGACCATATCGCACACTTACCCACGCGCATGCACACACCCTTTTTCATGATTAGACTTCACACACCTCTCTTACTCATTTCTAACTCTAATTAATTAGTCCTAGCTATCATAGAGATAGAGAAGGATAGGAGAGACAAAATGAAAACAATTCAAACATTAATAAATGTTGACATAAGGCCAACCAAATCACGATAGGTAGGGAGTGTCAACATACATTAATGTCATAAATTTTTATCTTAAAGGGCCAATAATTGTTGGGTTTTAATAGGAATCTAGTCACCATCTTTCACCAATTAAGGTTTTCACAAAGTAGTTTTCGTTGTCAAAGTTGCTTCAACAATTAATGGATTATTAGACCAACCACTACCATACTCTCATCTCTCTGCCCCCTCCTTGTCCAAAAAGATCTCTTTGTTCCCCTAAAATTATTAGCATAAATATGGGATGGCGGGTCAGAAAATGGGCAGGGAGTAATAAGTTGGTTCTAACTTCTAACTATAAAAAAATTTGGTTAAATCTCAATAACTTTTTTAAAGTTTTTCAATACAAGTTTAGTAATTTCTTATAAAATAAAAATAAAATCCTCAAAATTTGCCCTTTTTAAAATTCTCAATTCATTCAGCTAGTACTTTACTAAAAATATTTTTAGATTGTATAATTATTTATATAGTTTTTATATGATTGGTTGATTAGACATAACATAGTTTATTTATGCACTATTGTACTCAAATTACTTTTAAAATAATATTCATAAAATTATTTCATAAGTATAATGAACTCTAGATTTGAGGAAATTGTTTTTCGTATAAATCTTTGTTGGTTGTAGTTTTTTTCCTTCTAATTTAAAATTTTATATTTGTGATAGTGGTTCGAATGATTTATCAATTGTTTTGAGAAAAAAAATAAAAGATCACGTCACTCCATATATATATATATATATATATATATATATATATATATATATATATATATATATATATATATATATATATATATATATATATATATATTTTCAATATATCTTCTTTAAACGTATTTTTATGCATTATCAAACTTTTATTTCAGCTATTGATTATGTGAGAATCCCATCATATGTTGAAGAATAATTGAGAA
Source organism: Vicia villosa (assembly GCF_029867415.1). NCBI lineage: Eukaryota > Viridiplantae > Streptophyta > Magnoliopsida > Fabales > Fabaceae > Vicia > Vicia villosa. The sequence continues at coordinate 146,488,050 of NC_081181.1, forward strand.
ATAAAAGTTGGGTTGAAGGTATGATTAAGGAAATTGAAACACTTGAACAAAAATGGTATTTTAGAGATTTTGGAGAGGTAATTAGGCAATAAGGAAACTGGATGCAACTCATAAAGCATAAATTAAATGAGACCCTTTGTTCACATAGGAACGCTAAAGAATAACCCCTCTGATGCTAATAAAAAAGTCGTAATGTGTCGTGTTTTGTGTAAGAATTGAGTTTGTCTTGTCCAGCTTTGCGTGTCTCTCTTTTATATTTCATCATGACTTCCTAACGCGAGACAAATGCCTTAAATGTCCTTAATTAGCATAATGGACATTAATAGCATTGATTCAATAATTATTATGCAAGAAAGATGTGTTTGGGCATATTGATAATGACTCATAAATGCTTGTTCATGGATATCTCGCCAATGGCGATCTGTGTCACGCCAAGTCTCGGAAACGAGTTGTGCTTGACCTGGTTAAAACTCTTGGGTGAGCATGTGCTTCTTGGGCAGGTTCGTGTTACTTTCGGCCGAGCAAACCTAAAAAAACACCGAGAAAGTATATAACCCCCAAACATGAGGCTCAACGGGACGGGATGCTTAAGAAAGGAGGTCGTACAGGTAATCCTACCATTTCCATTTTTAGAGATGTAAATAAATCCCCAAGCGTGAGGTCCAGAGGGGAGTTATGTTTAATAGTGAGTCACCCAGGATAATCCAACCCTGTTATTCACTTAGACTCCAAATTCGATCATTGCAATTTCTCGGGATGTACACAGTCTCCCAAGCATGAGACCCGTATGGGTGAGATGTTTGACAAAAAAGTCACTTGGGTCGAAGATTATGCAGAACACCTCTTTCGCTCCAACTCTGCCATGTCTGACCTTCTACCCGCCACTAGACTCTCGATCTTCTGCGGTTCAGAAAGTGATTTAATGTCTCATGATTTCTTTTTATTAGGATCCACAATGCCTATATTATCATCATTTCATCTTATTACAAGCCTTTTAAGTTTTTCCTATGGGACCTTTAGTATACTTAACGTTTTATTTAAATAACTATTTTTCACTTCCCATTCTTTATAAACCTTTTTAAAAACATCACGTAGTTAATTCTCCCCCTTCCACGCTTACGCATCTTCGTATACTCATTTCAAGCACTAAAATCCCTTCTCCTCCAGGATTCCCTTCTTTCGCCCTACTTCAAGTATTATGTTTGCCTCCCCTTCCTTTTTATTCTTCATTTAACTCCTTCAATGGTTCTGATTCATAAGTGTGATGAGTGGGCGAGGATTATTTCCCTAAAATGTCTCTTAGCGAAATGTGTTGTGGAAATAGTATGTAGAAGCATCTAGACGCGCTACTAGAAAGTTTGAATGGGAGTTAGTGGAGAGAGATGTGTAGGTTTTTTCTTTGATAGCACTTCTAATGATAGCGATATTGACTCAGTTTATTCTTCATCGGATTCAGTTGAGATAAATCATGGAGCTCCTCTTCGCTCTTATATTGAAGAGGTTTTGAGTTACGACTCGCTTTGTCTTGATGATCCTCGGGTTAAAAACTTCTGAGATGGGCAGGAACAATCTAATACCAACAACAAGGATGGTATTATTTTGGAACCATGCTTCTCGGGGGAGAAGGTTTGCGTGCGGCGGCCTCCTAGCCTGCATAACAACTAATTTTACTTTTACCCCGACGATATTTACGACTTTGGTGTGGGTATCCTATTTACCATCTTCTAGTCTGAACTCTTAAGTGCTCTAAACATTGCCTCATCCTAACTTCATCCTAATAAATGGGAATTTTCCAAGGCGTTTAAGGTTATCTATTGGAGTCTCAATATCACGCCCACCATTGGAGTATTTTTTCCTGTTATGAGCCCAAAGGAGTGTATAAAGGAGGATGAGTCTCTATAAGTGCTTTTGTGGACCTCCGATTTTTTTTAATACCGGGCCATACCTCTGATCTGTAGAGATACGTGAACTGACTCTTTTTTGTCGCTTAATGCTTTCGCATTTTGAAAATTCACAGAGTCGCCACCGACCTTTTATTTTATCCAATTAAGGAAAGGTTTATAAAAGACACAGAAAAAAGACCTTTAAGAAATTCTGGGTAAGGGGGTAGGTTATACAAAGGGAAGGTGTTAGCACCCTTTGTATCCATGGTTATCCATGGGCTCTTAAGTTTGCTTAGCTCACTTGTTTTTCGATCACTTTTCAATTGCTCTGAAATTGCTCATATGTGGTTTCAAATACCTTTGTAAATTGAATTTTGTAATGATCCGTGTGTGGATGTATACAAAATGCTTGTTTATCTTTCGAAAGATGTTTTGAAAAGAACGTTAACTTTGTAATAATCCGTGTTTGAATGTATACAAAGTATTGTCTTTTTTGAAAGTTTTTTGAAAAATCAACAGTGTATGAGAATTTTGTTTGTTTTGATTTGAGCAAGCAAACTAGGAGGTCTACCCTGAGTTGTAAGGTCTTTATCCTATTTCCTTTAAAAATCTATCCTTTCATCGGATATAAAAGCAAGGTTCGATTTTGTACTCGAAACAGTAAAATTTGACTTTGATTTTGAAAGATTGAAAAGGGATTACCTGAAGAGGTGCAAGTGTGATTGTGATTGGATTCAGATATTTATCTTTGACGTTAGTGATCTAACGGTTCAATTTTATCTTTGACATACACGCAGTTTATATGTGTTGGGAATTAAAATGCGGAAATGTAAAGTGCGGAAAGTAAATCTACGCTATTACATCGATTGTGCGGGAAATGTAAACTAGCCTATTTACATGAATTTGACATCCTATACATTTATCTAGGAATTTTAAATTGCAAGAAAAATAAAAGGCATGTTTTTGGATTTTTTATGATTGATTTTAATTTAAAATTAATGCATAATTAATTAAATTAAAATGAAGAAAAAAGATGAAAATAGATTTAAACCTAGAAATAAGTTCAAAAAATATGTACAAAAATATTTGTCAATTAATTTTAAAACAAAACTAATTTTTTTGGAATTTTTGGAAATTGATTTGAAATTGATTTAAGTTAATTAAAACATAATTATGCAAATAATTATACAAATAATTAAAACTCAAAGATAAAATTATTCAAAATATGTACAAAATTAGTTTATAATATATAAACAATATTTTATATGAAGAACAATTTTTTTTTGGGATTTTTTGATTGGTTAGAATAATTAAAAAGCAAATATATAAATATATACTAATTAATTATGCAAAATATTGAAATTTTGAAGAAAAATAAAATATTTTTATTTCATAAAATAGTATATTATTTTAGAAGTCTAAAAATATTTTTTGTGTATTTTTTGGATTTTTAAAACTATTTTTAATTAATTTAACAAAGAAATTAAATAAAATAGAAAATAAAATAGAAATAAAGGATACTGATCCTGTGTGGTTGGATTGAGAGTCCATGATAAGGATGGTTTGATCTGGCACGTTGGATTATTCATTAAATGAGATCAGGTGGTCCAGATGGTGAGGCACGTGGTAAAAGCTACACCTGCGAAGCACAGAATCAGAGGACAATTTAAAAAAAAACGCGCGCGTCTGAACCAATGAGGTGGGGACACCTCATCATCTTCAACCTCTCGCCAGGGCCTTTTACAGCGTTTTTATGAAAAAAGCGCTATGGTAAGTGAACCTCAAACCTGCAAAATAGCGAATAGGGGTAAACATGCAAAGAAGTTTGGCGCGATGGTTCCATTCGTTTCGTCTTGTTCATGCGAATCTAATGGTGCTAATCAGAACTTCTAATTTTGCCTAATTTGGAAAGCCCTAAATTTGAAGCTATGAACCCTAAAATGGTAGTTTCGTTTATACGTGTCCAAACTTCAATTAAGTTTCCAGAAATGATCTACACCTCAAACCAAACTCAATAGTATGTCTACATCTTGTTAAACATGTGTGAATAACCAGATACGAATTGATTTTAGTTTGAACAAATTTTGACCTGTGTAGCTCGATTCAGTGAGCTTCAAGGCTTGTAATTGATTGAGATAGTTTCAGTGATGTTTAAGGAAGGTATATGAATGCTTAGTTTGTATTGAAATGGACTGAAATTACAAATTCGAATTTGAGTTTTTCTTTGGATTTTTTGAAGTGACTACAAGTGTTATATGCTATGCTATGCTTCTGGTCTTGCCTCCTCTTGTTTGCTGAACTATGATAGCTTATTTATAAGCTATGTGTGCTTAGAATTGAGGCTAACTTGCAGCTAGTTGCCTTTGTTGAAACTTTGCATTTTTTAATATAAAAAAGCTTGAATTCTTGACCAAGTCATCTTGCCTTCAATGCACCTGCCTTGTCCTTCAATTCTCTGCAGAAAGATGAAGATTCTTTGAGGTGAGTCATGCTTGATTTGTAAGCTACCATTATCCATGCATTTTTCTTTTAATTTTAATCTTAAAGTAAGATAAAATCATGCAAAAAATGGATAAAAAAGGTATGGGCTTAGTCTTGGTCGTGGGAGGCCCATAGTAACATGGAAATGATGTTTGAATGCTGAAAACTTGGCCCCATTTGGAAAAAACACATTTTTGAGCAATGTTGATTTCATGCATTTTCCCAAAATTTAGCCAACTTCAACAAGGTGTAAATCCTTCAATTTTTGTCATATGAAGGAGATCTTGCACTTTTTGGAAACCTCAAAGAGTCCTCTAACCAATGCCTTTGGTCTCATGTCAAAATGATTTTTGAAGCTCCTTGTGTGTCCTTTTGAAAAAAGTGTCTTTTTGTTGACTTTGAAAATGACCTGTAATGTCTTTGGTCATATTTTTCAAATGGTGAATCCAATGACCATGGGATCAATGGCATTTGAAAGATAATTGAATTTCCTTCAAAACAAGCCTTGGTTTGAATTTTTTGGATGAAGGATGAGAGAGTTATGATCAGTCAAAGTTGAGTTGACTTTTCAGGCAAAAACCCTAATTTTGAATCTTAGGGCTTTGTTGATTTTTGATCTTTCCTTGATGAATTATGATCATCCAATGATCAAATGATGAATCCTTTGACAAAATATGGACTTTGACAAAAAATTTCATTTTTGACTGTCTGTTGACTTTTTTGGTCAAACGGGTCGTCTGTTGACTGTTTGAGCTGCTGACGGTGCGTCTGAGTGAATTGAAGTTTGAAAATTTGTATGATGGTACTTTGAGATATATGGATGTGTATGAAATCCATTTGAGCTCTCAAAAACTTGTTGCTCCTGTAAAAACAAGAAAAACCTTGATTAGGGACTGTTTGTGTAGGAGACAGTTAAGCGTACCTGATTTTTGTGCAGTGTTGAGTCTCTGCTAATCGCGTGATATTCAGAAGACTTCTTGAACAAAAACCTTGGAATTTTGAATTGTGAAAGATTGATTTGATTGATGGTACAAAACACTGAGAATTGTACTGCCAGCAGTTTGGCTGTCGACTGACTGTTCAGGTATTGACGTTGCAGTTAGAGTGAAAAATCAACAGTCAAAGTTAATTTTCTTTTTTGTTGTTGTTTTTTGTTTTTGTTTTATGTGAAAAATGAAAGTTTATTTACATGACTTGTTAGAAAAACACAGACATAATAAATAACTAATATTTACGGTATGCGGGCAAAATTACCGATAATAACCCTGAAAATCATTTAATGCACAGAAATAGGAATATTTGACTCGCAGAAAACACACAAAATATTATCTTAGTAATTAAGCAATATTATGACAAATAGTACAACATTTAATACTGACAGTACAAATATTACATACTATATTGAACAGTACGACGAATAAACGGTACATTTAAGAAATAAGAAATACGGCAAATTTTAAGAATGACGATTAATGACCCATGCTATGAATAATAACATGTAGATGATTGGGAGTGCAACCATTGCAGGTCCACACTCCTCAGGACTGTGCAGGCAGAAGAAAGTCATGATCACCGTAGCAATGGTGATGACTGTAAGAAACAGTGTCTCTACCCACTTTGCCATTCTTGTCAGGGAAGAAGAGAAAGGATGGATTATGAAGATAGGAATTTGAAAGATGAATTGGAATTTGATGTGAGATTTTATGGAAGAAAATGAGAGGTATTTATAGAATGGAAAGAAGGAAAGAGACGTTGGGGAATGATGTGATTCCGTACAAAAGGAAAATTTGAGTGGAAGTAAGATTTGAAAGAAAGTGTATGATAGTGTTGGAAAAAGGAGAGATTTGATTTTTGAAAAAAGAGATTTGAAAAGATTTTTGCAAATAATGGAATATAATACAAAAATTAGTGGGAAACAAAAGATAATAATAATCTACTTGTTACCCAACAGTCTGAGTTTCCTGATTCTGCGCCTGCAAAAAGATTTAACTCTGTACCAATTGTGTCAGTACTATTTATCTGTAAATAAATAAATAGCATGTGTGAAGTAATAAACAGTATTTGGAGTTTGCGTAAGAATAAATTCAACTGCAAGCCAAATTACTGTATAAGAAAGATTCTAAAAACTAAGTATTTCATATGTCAGGATATTTGTTGAAATAAAAATCCATGATTATATGAGACCCTTAATTTTCAGATTGGAGTTTTCTTGAAAAATATGTGGGCAAATTTTGGGGTATAACAGTTGCCCCTATTCAATCTTCTTAAACCTGAAGATATTGCCTGAAATCTGAAGGTAGAAGATGATTGAATATTTAGATGCCCTGAAAATTTGCACTTACCCTGATCAGAAGAGATGTTGGAAGTTGTATTTGAATGTCGTCTGTGAAATGTTGTTGGCAGATTGGAACATTACCTGAGATGGGCTTTCAGATGCCACCTGGTAAATGTGTTGATGGTTTGTTCATCAGAATGAATCCATTTATTATATCTTGATGAAGGATTTGAAAGTCTTTGTGTTGACTGTTTCGGAACCGTCCAAGGTTACCGCTTTAAGTCTTGGAAGATAATCGTTACGGAACTTGTCCAAAGTTTTTCCGATTTAGATTTTGGAAGTTGATCATTGTGGAACCGTCTGAGGTATCGCTTTAGATCTGCAATGTTAGATCGTTTTGGAACCGTCTGAGGTATCGCTTTAGATCTGCAATGTTAGATCGTTTTGGAACCGTCTGAGGTATCGCTTTAGATCTGCAATGTTAGATCGTTGTGGAACCGTCTGAGGTATCGCTTTAGATCTGCAATGTTAGATCGTTCTGGAACCGTCTGAGGTATCGCTTTAGATCTGCAATGTTAGATCGTTTTGGAACCGTCTGAGGTATCGCTTTAGATCCGCAATGTTAGATCGTTTTGGAACCGTCTGAGGTATCAACTTTGATCTGTGATGTTAGATCGTTCTGGAACCGTCTGAGGTATCAACTTTGATCTGTGATGCTTGTTTTTTGAGTTGGTAAGTAATCAGAATGAATCTTTGGCTTGATTATATCTGAGAGAACCGTTCATGGAATTCAGGTGAACACGGCATGTGATTGAGAACATCTTTGTTGAAGATATCTGCCTACCTGAAAAATCAAGTTAGTGATATGCAACGTTTATGATGCATGTAAATGCGAGATATTCCCGGAGAAATATGCATGTTATGCTGTGTATGAATATGCGCATGATGCATGATGTATGATGTATGATGTATGAATATGATGTATGAATGTGAATATGTGAATGTGTGAATGTGATGTCAAGCTTCTAATTGGAAAAATAAATTCCCACTAGTCAGCCGGACATGAATGTATTGTGATCGTTGATGATCTTTTGTCTTGCTTGAGTACCCTCGTCTGGGGAAATTCTTTGAGAACCCGGGTATCCCGTTGAAGGATCTTTGACTACTGCTTGGGGAACCAAAGGTAGCTGGAAGTTCTGATGCCCTTTCAAATGGGAATGAGGAAGATGCATAATCCTCCGATGCACTATCTGACCAAGTCCGGGCGCGGGGATCACACCTTCTGAAGATAGTAATCTGGAACAACCCTGCTGGGGAATAAGACTTCTTTTGAAGAAAAAATCTTTTTGAGGAATTTGCTGAGAAATGCGTTTCTCTTGGTGATTTCCTTCTGATGGAATGATGTCCAGATGATCGGGACATTTCCTGAATGCCTTTCCTGTTTTTCCTGGTAAACATCAATCATATTCAAATGCATATGTTCATTCAAAATTATCATTGGGACGCTTACGTATTTAAAACAGAAAAAGTGAAAATAGTGATTTTTGAAAGAGCTGCATTGAAAAGTGCCATGATAGGCGGGTTAGCACAGGGAGACAACAATCCTAGAAGTAGGAAACTGTCCGAAAGTTTTGGAAAATATTTATGAAGATAAATAGCTATGTGAAAATGATCCAGTCAAGTTTCAACTCTGCTATTGCCAATCTGTCTTCGAGCATCTCATCCCTCACTTGTTGGAAGAAAGTGATTAGACTGATCGGTGCCTTTGAGGTGTTGAATCTTGATGGTGAGTAGGCAGCTGAACGGAACACAGTTGTATGCTTCATTCCCTAACTTTTGCCTAGGCCGCCCTTTCAGGTTTTCAGCCTACCGGGATAGTATTTGTTTAGTCTCTAATTTTTGCCTGGACCGCCCTTTCGGGTTTTCAATCCACCGAGACGCTCATTTTTGCCTAAGTTGCCCTTTCAGGTTTTCAACTTAGCGAGCTGTTTTTTTTTTTATTTTTTCAAGAGAAGTATTTTTTGACTATGTCAGCATTCACAGGGTGTGGGAAATCCTCGCCATCCATGGTGGTAAGCAACATGGCGCCGCCGGAGAATATTTTCTTGATTATGAATGGTCCCTCGTAGGTGGGAGTCCATTTGCCTCTGGGATCACCTTGTGGTAAGATGATGCGTTTGACAACCAAGCCACCAGTTTGGTATGCTTGACTTTTGACTTTTTTGTTGAAGGCTTTGATCATACGCTTTTGGTATAGCTGACCATGACAAATAGCTGCGAGCCTTTTCTCATCAATCAAGTTTATCTGGTCCAACCGTGTTTGAATCCAATCGTCTTCGTCTAGATTGGCTTCTTTCATAATCCTTAGGGAAGGAATCTGAATTTCAATTGGAAGAACTGCCTCCATACCATAGACTAAGGAGAATGGAGTTGCCCCTGTTGACGTACGCGCAGATGTGCGATAACCATGAAGAGCAAAAGGCAACATCTCATGCCAGTCTTTGTAGGTTACTGTCATTTTTTGTATGATTTTCTTGATGTTCTTGTTGGCAGCTTCCACCGCGCCGTTCATCTTTGGTCGATATGGAGAGGAATTATGATGCTTGATTTTGAACTGTGTGCAAAGTTCAGTAATCATTCTGTTGTTTAGATTTGTGCCATTGTCCGTGATAATCCGTTCAGGGATGCCATACCGACAAATGAGATTGTATTTGATGAACCGGGCTACCACATTTTTGGTGACAGAAGCAAATGAAGCTGCTTCTACCCACTTTGTGAAGTAGTCAATAGCGACCAGGATAAAGCGATGTCCGTTGGAGGCAGTAGGTTTGATTTCTCCAATCATATCAATACCCCACATTGCAAAAAGGCCAAGGAGCCGTCAGGACGCTTAATGGAACTGGAGGTACATGTACTTTGTCAGCATATATCTGGCACTTGTGACATGTTCGGGAGTGATGATGGCAGTCTGTTTCCATGGTAGACCAGTAATAACCTGCTCTAAGGATCTTTTTAGCCATTGTATGTCCACTGGAATGAGTACCGAAGGCACCATTGTGTATTTCTTCCATGATCTGTTCTGCTTCCTTCTTGTTTACACAGCGAAGTAAAGTCGAGTCATGGTTGCGTTTGTATAGGGTTCCATTGCTTAGAAAGAATTTGGCAGCAAATCTCCTTAGAAACTTTCTGTCGTTAATGGATGCCCCTTCAGGGTACTCATGAGCTTCGAGATATCTTTTTACCTCATGGAACCATGGTTTTTCCTCGGTTCCTTCGGTATTGATCTCATTGCAATAGGATGGTTCATCTTGCCTGTAGATGGTGATCATAGGCGCCTCGTTGTCCCACCTGACTTTGAACATGGATGACATGGTAGCTAAAGCATCAGCTAGTTGATTTTCCTCGCGTGGGATGTGTTTGAAAGTGATTTCTTCGAAGTAAGAATCAAACTCAGCACATATTCTTTGTAAGGAATTAGATTCGGGTGCTTCGTGTCCCATTCCCCTTTGACTTGGTAGATTACCAAGGCCGAGTCTCCGTAGACTTCCAGGAATTTGATTCTTAGATCGATTGCAGCTTTGAGACCCAGAATACATGCTTCGTATTCGGCTATATTGTTAGTGCAATTGAAGCATAACCTGGCAGTGAATGGTGTATGACCTCCCGTGGGGGAAATGATCACAGCTCCGATGCCATTGCCAAGTGCATTAGAAGCTCCGTCAAAAACCATAGTCCACCGGGATCCTGGCCCGGGTCCTTCTTCTGGTCCTGATTGTTTGTAGTCATTGACTAGCATAATGTCTTCGTCTGGGAAGTCAAAGTTCAATGCTTGATAATCATCCACTGCTTGATGAGCCAGATTGTAACACGGTGAACTGACTTTTATTTTATAATGCAACAATGTTGCGGTGAGCATGAGTCGCCACCGTCTTTTATTTTGTCCAATTTTAGGAAAGGTAAAAAGTACAGAAAAAGACCTTTTAAAAAGAAAACGGGCTCGGGGGGTAAGTTATGAAAAGGGAAGGTGTAAGCACCCTTTTCATCCGTAGTTACCTACGGGCTCTTAGTTTGCTTAGCTCATGTTTGTTTTTGTTTGTTTGAAAAGAGTTTTTTGAAAAAAAGGACTTTAGCTTAAAAGCGTAGCCTTTGTTTTTGAAAGGAGTGTGAAAGATAGTTTTGGATTTGAGCAAGCAATCTAAGAGCACTACCCTAATAGTTGGTCTTTTTCTATGCTTTTTAAAGTTCCTAGGACTATCCGTACTATGTAGAAGTAGGTAGTCCTTTTATATTGGACGTGCGGGTCATCGAAGGGTCATCGAGGTCGTTTTGAAAGCAACAGGTAGAGGTACCTTTAGCAAGTTCGAAGGGACAATCATCTTTTCGTAGGCAACAATTCGAGGGACAAGATCACGTATTTGTAGGCAACATCGAGGGTCATCGAGGGACCGTGATCTTTGATGATTTTTAATTGAGGGACATTTGCTATTGGGTACCTCTATATTCGAGGGACACGACCTTTATTCGTAAGGCAACCATGAGGGGCGTACCCTAGGGGGTGAGTGAGTGCAAGTGTGTTAGATTCGAATATTTATCTTTGAAATTAAGTTAACTATGTTTAGTTTTAGTCTTTCCATACAATCCTATTAGCATACATCTAACAATTAATATTTGTGCAGAAAATAAAGTGCGGAAAGGTAAAGGTTCCTACGCTATTACATCGCTTCAGGGAGGGGATTACAAATTGCCAATCGGGGATAAAAAATTATTACAAACCAAAAAATAAAAATTAAATCGGAAATGAACATATATAAATGTATATAATTTAGTAGTTAATGTCCATAAGAAAGTCCAAAACCATAGGAGTGGTACCTCACAAAACAAAGCAAATCTTAGTAATCAAATATTAATCAAGAAATTAATAACAAATATCTAAACAAACTATAAATTCTAAAAAGAGATTAACATGAACTAATATTTATTTTTTTGGTATTTTTAATATGAAAATAAAATCTAAACATAAAATATATTTTTGTATTTTTTAATAAGGAAAATAAATTCTAATTATATCTAAGCTCTAATAATATTTTTTTTTTGTATTTTTTTGATTAAAATAAACTCCCTTTCATATTTTATTGATTTAAAAATCTACATAAATAAACTAAGTAAGTCAATAGAATTTAGATGTGTTAAATAATGCTTATGGTGTGCAAAGTAATACAAAAGCCAAAAACCATGAGAAACTCTAATTTACTCTAACAAAAAAAAAAACTCATTAAGTAATAATAATAAAAATTAAAAGTAACACATATATACTCATGGAGGAATTTCAAATGAACCGAAAAAAAAAAAAAAAAAAAAAAGTATCTCCAAATTTGCTTGACTTTTCCACCATAAGACTTCCACCAATGAAAAAGCGACACGTGGCATAAATGAATTGAAAATAAAACAAAAAAGGAAGCAGCACCCGTACTACCTGAGAACGATTGAAAACAACCACACACATGTTTTGGGTCTCTCTATCTCTTTCAAATCTCAGTTTTTTCAATCAAATACAACACACCCCAAAATAATTGGTATGACAAAAAGACAATAAACAAAAATACTTCAAAGAGATTATTACCGGGAAAATGAAATGATCCGTTAAGCAAGTGAATGTGCAAGGGAGCGGCTTGCGATCGGAAGACTCGCGGGCGGCAGAGAGTTACTCGTGCGAGTTGCTGTTCGAAATTCCGTCAGGTTGTCGCGTTTCTCCCGTCGATTCCGATGGGTTGCTGTTGCGTTTGCGGAGATGGCGGTGAATCTCGTCGTCGGACATCGTCGGAATAGCGTGGATCTACCGCTTTGTTTGGGTTGAGTTGTTGTAATTTTGAGTTTGTAATGATTATAACTGCAAAAAATAGAAAAAACATATACAAGTTAATTTTGTTAGAATTGTTTGAATATGTATCAGGTGGTGGCTGCGTTTGAACGTTGTGCTGATGCGTGATGTCCTTCTCTCTTTTTTTTCATCTACAAAAATACAAACTTTGTACAAGTTATAATGTTAGGAGAAAATGAATACAATGATGTTCTTGTTAGTTTAAAGGTTTGATGATTAAATTAGTGAAGAAACTAGTGTTGTGGTAGATGCAGGAAGGTTGTGGCATGTTATTGGTGAAGATGGGAGTTTGTACGTGGGTTAGTGTATGAATTGTTAATGGGGTTAGTTTCTTTCTGAAACAATCGTTCCCTTGAAAATAAGGATTCGTCTGTTTTTTATAGTGAAAGGGAAAATGCTCAATTAGGATTTAGACAAGCTAATTTAGTGACATCAAGACTCTTGTCCTCTCTGATTAATTCTTTTTAATTTTTGGTTGATATTGTCTTGAGGTTGTTTTGGAAAGAAAATTAATACTGTCTTGTATGTGTTTTTTTTTTTTTTTTTTTTTTGTGATTTTTGAATGAAAAATGAAATAAAAATAAAAAAAGAATATTTAAAATAATGGTTAATTAAAAAAACGAAAATTAAGTTAAATGATTAAAAAAAGCTTATTTTTTGTGATTTTTTTTTTTTTTTTTTTTAATATAAATAAAATTAAAAATAAAATTAAAACTATAGTTAGAAACAAATAAAATGAGAAAGTGTTAGAAGTGGGATTTGAACTTGGAACCTTATACTTACCAACCTTACCTTCTTACCAATTGTGCCATGTCAATTATTTGAAATAAAATGACATGAAAATATATGCGGGCAAATTTTGGGGTATGACAGCTGCCCCTGTTCAATTATCTTAAACCTGAAGATGTAGAGTGGTTCTGTATGCCGGTCGGTATCTGAAGGTGGAAGATGATTGAACACTAGAATACCAAGAAATTTGCCCTAGCTGAAGTAGGGACTTTTGTCGGAGATGGGCTTAAATATGCCATCCAGGTCTTGAGAGGAGATTTATTGGAGATTGATCATGTCAGCACTGTTCGTAGTAACTGTTTTAGACTTTGGAAGATGGTCGTGTCTACACCGTTCGTGATGATAGAATTAGATTCTCCTGTCGTGTCAGCACTGTTCGTAGTAACTGAATTAGACTGGGAAGGTCAGTGATCGTGTCTACACCGTTCGTGATGATAGAATTAGATCTCTGGGAGTTGACCGTGTCGGCACCGTTCGTAGTAACCGAATTAGATCTTTTGAAAATGACCGTGTCATTACCGTTCGTGGTAAATGAATTAGGCTTAGTTTGTCATTGATCGTGTCTACACCGTTCGTGATGATAGAATTAGATCTCTGAGTGTTGACCGTGTCAGTACCGTTTGTAGTAACTGAATTAGATCTTTGAAAATGACCGTGTCATTACCGTTCGTGGTAAATGAATTAGATCTTTGAGCGTTGACCGTGTCAGTACCGTTCGTAGTAACTGAATTAGATCTTGGAAAGTTGGAGATTTCGTTCATTTATCTGTGCCTGTATCCTGCAATAGGTATGGTTATGCAATGTCATGATGCATGTATTATGTAATGAGTCCCTCAGAATAAAAGAGAAACTCTGTATGTTATGGATGAATTCATTATGAGGTAATGTATGCAATGTATGAATATGTTTATGCCATATGATATGTGAATATGATTTATGTTGTCTTTATTGAGAAAATAAATCTTTATGCCTTTGTGGTTTTGATGTCTGATCTTGTTTTGAAGATGCTCAGCTAGGAATTTATGATTCGTGCTTGGGGATAACCAGTAACTTGATGTACCCTGACTGGAGATAAAGATATTAGTAAGCCATGTTGGAGAAGAGCAACGTGTCGGAGAACCGGTGGTGTTGAAGATGTAAACTCTAGTGGGGAGCCATGTATTTGTCGGGACGAGTATGTTCAAAGATATCTTCTTTGAGGATTACTCTGTGGGGATATGATCTTGTGAAACCCGGCTTTGTGGGGAGACATGGGTGTCTTGAAAATTGCCCCCAGTATTGTAGTAACTACCATTCGATTTAGGACACCCTACTGAGTATTGATCAAGCTGTCAAACTGGACTTGCATAGATTTGCGCCAGGTTAGTAGGGACTTCGGAAAGATTCGCCTCGCGAGGACTTTATGAGATGTGCACTATGGGCGTCATGCCCCTCGTAATCATTGGCCTAGGACAATGCCCCATGTTGATTGGAAATAGACTAAGATTTACTTGGATACATGCCCCTGATTGTTTTTTTGCATCTTTGACTTGATTGCCCCTGATGAATGCGATATGTCATGCCCCTTGTATATACAAGCTTTTGACTGACTGAGTCGGGCGTACGAGACGTCTCTGCAGCTTTATCTATCGGGGGACTTTCTGATATTCGTGCTATCATAAGCAACATGCCCCTGTATCATGAACTTAGGAATCATGCCTCTGGTTGATCAGGGTTGGAGGTAATTCTAGTCGTGCTTGGGTGAAGGCTCCTGGTAATTTCAGCAGTTTTGAGAGATCCTTTGAATCTTGGCTTGATTGCCCCGAATATCTGAACGCTTAGTCCATGGGGTATTTCAACCGTTTTTGTGACCCTGAGGGTGATTATAATTTGAGATGTTCATGCTCGAACTCAACGGAGTTCCGAAGACAACTTGTCCCTTGAGAGGGTTAAACTTTTCATCTGCAGCTCATGATGGAAGTTTTCCTGGTGTCAAGTACTTGTTCATATGCAAAGAATGTTTAAAATGAGAAATATAATTCTAATGCAAAGTTCATGTTTGTCTTGAAGTTTTAAAGAGGGAAATTTTTGAAAACATCTATTTTTGTGAAAGGTGGTGCGATACCAACTCAAGCTTTTAGCAAAACTCCTAGGAGTCAATTTACCGTATTCTTGTTACAGTATGCTTTCGAATTAACCCTGCTTCAATTAGGACTTTTGAGGGTTGTAACGTGGCCAGGTTCATGGTTTTAGAAAAAAGGATTTTTAGGCTCAAATTTATTGGTGCCCACCCCCTTCGTGATGTTCTCCAACCTAAGCTCAGTTAACTCGATGTGAGCATTCGTCCTTCAAGAGGAGCTTGAGACGTACGACTGAGGAGTTGATGAGGTGTTTGGACACGGCAGTCACTTACCTTTTATTCTTGGTGTCTGATCACATGATCTTGAATTTATAGACACACGAATTTGCCCCTTTTGTTAAGGATCTTTTTTGTTTCCCTAACTTTTGCCTGGACAAATTCTTTTGAATTCTGAGTTTGAAGTCCAGCGGGATACCCTAACTTTTGCCTAAGTCATTTGTTTTCAAGTTATTGACTTAGCGGGCTTTCTTTTCTCTTTTTTTTATTCGTTCTCTTTTGAACAAGTCGTATGATCCTGACACGTCTTCAATTTGTTGGAAAGATTGTAACTGCCTCATTTCTTGGTCGACGAGGGATAATCGTTGTTGCATTGTCATATTTTGACCTCCTGTTGCGAGAGATGACCATTGCGGTCTCGACTTTTCCTCAACCTTTCTGAAAGATAACCATTATTGTATCCTTAGATTCGTGTTCTTGATGAATTTTGAATGCTCAATCAAATTAACTGAATACTACCCTGTCCCTGGGTTAAATGTGAGGTTTTTTTCGTATAGAAAAGAAACTCCTACTTCAAGGCTCAAATGGGTTGACAAGGGATTAACTTCCTTATATCTCCAGTGTTTGGGAATTTGAAACAATGCCTGTACATCATCAACAGGGTTTTACTCGAAAGCACACCATTTGAGATTATTGGTATTATGTGTTCGTCATTCTCCCTTCGGAGTCATCATGCTTTATCACTGAGAGTTTGGTATCACAAGCAAATAAAAACATATTAGAGCGAGAGCGAATGAATTTTTTCAAGACAAACATATCCAATGCATTGTTATTATAGTTCAAAAACAAACAAGTATTGCATATAGACAGTAATGAACAAGAACAAGAAAGATTACGCATGAAAATGCATGAGAAATCACGAATTGCCAACATTGAGGAGATTTTCTCCGTATGGACTTATTGCTTCAAAAGGTCCATTGAGTCGAAGGAGAACTTCAA
This sequence comes from Vicia villosa, assembly GCF_029867415.1. Classification (NCBI taxonomy): domain Eukaryota; kingdom Viridiplantae; phylum Streptophyta; class Magnoliopsida; order Fabales; family Fabaceae; genus Vicia; species Vicia villosa. The sequence continues at coordinate 146,504,690 of NC_081181.1, forward strand.
ATCTGGCCTGCAGGTGTGAAATATGATAGCCTTTGCATCAATCAGGTCTTATACCTTATCTCGGACTGGTTGGCAATTATCGATCGAATGACCAAGCTCCCCAGAGAGGAAACCAAACCAAGCGTTCGTATCTGAACTACAGATTACTTCTAAGAAGAAGATTCTGACGAAGCCACAAAGGAGTTGTAAGTATCAAGCTTTAGGGATTTAAGGCAGAAAATGAGAAGCCCGTTGTCTGGAAACCTGTTATGCAATGATATGTATGCAAATGCATATGCAATGTCTGCAACATTAAGAATGAATTTGGTTGCAGCTTTTTCTGAAGAACTTTGACTTTTCATCTTTGAATGTCCTTCTATAAGAATCAAGCTCACCATATCCAGTGGGTCATAGCCTCTGATTCGGGATACCTGTACTTCTGAATTTGAAGGTATATGGCTAAAGGAAAGTGAATCCTCTTGCCCCTTGATAGGAACTGTACCTTTGAGTTTGAGGATGCATGGCCAGAGGAAAATAAATCCTCTTGCCCCTTGATAGGAATTTGGTTCTTGATAATAGCACCTGAAATTGTACGTCCTAAATTCCTAAGATCCTTGAAAAAGGTTAGTTGAATATGCCGTGTGATGAGGTGATGTCAATGTGTATGCTATAGATGAAAATGCAAATCACACAAATAGCACTAGAAGTATGAGGTAATGACCATATGTAAGTCTTACAAGAAATTTCAAGTTGTTAGATATAAACAAAACCTGAAAGAGGTCAGAATTGTTAAATAAAAGATATACACGAGTCCTGCAAGAAAATCAAATTGTTAGGGTATAGACAAATCCTGCAAGGAGATCAAGTTGTTAGGGTATAAACAAATCCTGTAAAGGAAACCAAACGGTTAGATAATGAATACAAACAAGTCACACAAAGTCCTTAGGTTTAAGGGATAGCATGAAGTTCATAAGTAAGTACCCTCCCCACTGAAGTTTAGTTGGTTCAAACTGTCCTAGATAAAGATTGGGTTCTAGGGTGCTCATATCCTTGATCTTTCTCGTGGGCATTGTCTCAACATAGCACTCAATCGGCCAGCCAAAAGCATCCCTTGAGTCCAATCTCAATGAGTGTAGCATCGAGTATCAACCGGCTTCAGTCAAGAATCCAAAGCCAGCTATCTCGCTACTTCCTATAGGCCAAAGTCAAGTTCAACTAAGGTTCTAAGGGCGAATTAGTGCTTGTGACACCACGCGGTAGCCAAATGTCTCCTCGATCATATTCAAGGGCCATCAGGACAAACCAAAGCGTCGCACTAACGGTGGCCACCAGTTCAACCATAACGATACATGTCGTACAGTTTCCCTGGTCTCATGCCACATACTTAAGGTACACTAGATCCGGGTGTAGGACCTTTCACACAATAACAAACCCAAGCAATTCCCTTAAAAATAAAGCATACAAACAAACAATTAAAAACATTTATAATGAACTAAGCCCTAAGGTAAACCCCTCTTAAAGAATCCCCAGCAGAGTCGCCAGTTCTGTAACACGGTGAACTGACTTTTATTTTATAATGCAACAATGTTGCGGTGAGCATGAGTCGCCACCGTCTTTTATTTTGTCCAATTTTAGGAAAGGTAAAAAGTACAGAAAAAGACCTTTTAAAAAGAAAACGGGCTCGGGGGGTAAGTTATGAAAAGGGAAGGTGTAAGCACCCTTTTCATCCGTAGTTACCTACGGGCTCTTAGTTTGCTTAGCTCATGTTTGTTTTTGTTTGTTTGAAAAGAGTTTTTTGAAAAAAAGGACTTTAGCTTAAAAGCGTAGCCTTTGTTTTTGAAAGGAGTGTGAAAGATAGTTTTGGATTTGAGCAAGCAATCTAAGAGCACTACCCTAATAGTTGGTCTTTTTCTATGCTTTTTAAAGTTCCTAGGACTATCCGTACTATGTAGAAGTAGGTAGTCCTTTTTATATTGGACGTGCGGGTCATCGAAGGGTCATCGAGGTCGTTTTGAAAGCAACAGGTAGAGGTACCTTTAGCAAGTTCGAAGGGACAATCATCTTTTCGTAGGCAACAATTCGAGGGACAAGATCACGTATTTGTAGGCAACATCGAGGGTCATCGAGGGACCGTGATCTTTGATGATTTTTAATTGAGGGACATTTGCTATTGGGTACCTCTATATTCGAGGGACACGACCTTTATTCGTAAGGCAACCATGAGGGGCGTACCCTAGGGGTGAGTGAGTGCAAGTGTGTTAGATTCGAATATTTATCTTTGAAATTAAGTTAACTATGTTTAGTTTTAGTCTTTCCATACAATCCTATTAGCATACATCTAACAATTAATATTTGTGCAGAAAATAAAGTGCGGAAAGGTAAAGGTTCCTACGCTATTACATCGCTTCAGGGAGGGGATTACAAATTGCCAATCGGGGATAAAAAATTATTACAAACCAAAAAATAAAAATTAAATCGGAAATGAACATATATAAATGTATATAATTTAGTAGTTAATGTCCATAAGAAAGTCCAAAACCATAGGAGTGGTACCTCACAAAACAAAGCAAATCTTAGTAATCAAATATTAATCAAGAAATTAATAACAAATATCTAAACAAACTATAAATTCTAAAAAGAGATTAACATGAACTAATATTTATTTTTTTGGTATTTTTAATATGAAAATAAAATCTAAACATAAAATATATTTTTGTATTTTTTAATAAGGAAAATAAATTCTAATTATATCTAAGCTCTAATAATATTTTTTTTTTGTATTTTTTTGATTAAAATAAACTCCCTTTCATATTTTATTGATTTAAAAATCTACATAAATAAACTAAGTAAGTCAAATAGAATTTAGATGTGTTAAATAATGCTTATGGTGTGCAAAGTAATACAAAAGCCAAAAACCATGAGAAACTCTAATTTACTCTAACAAAAAAAAAAACTCATTAAGTAATAATAATAAAAATTAAAAGTAACACATATATACTCATGGAGGAATTTCAAATGAACCGAAAAAAAAAAAAAAAAAAAAAAGTATCTCCAAATTTGCTTGACTTTTCCACCATAAGACTTCCACCAATGAAAAAGCGACACGTGGCATAAATG